>NC_134892.1:17919815-18134815 GCF_041734735.1 Babylonia areolata
CTGTCTGACTGTCTGTCTGTCTGCCTCTCTGTCTGTCTGTCTGACTGTCTGTCTGTCTGACTGCCTGTCTGACTGTCTGTCTGTCTGCCTCTCTGACTGTCTGTCTGTCTGACTGCCTGTCTGACTGTCTGTCTGACTGCCTCTCTGTCTGTCTGTCTGTCTGTCTGCCTCTCTGTCTGTCTGTCTGTCTGCCTCTCTGTCTGTCTGTCTGTCTGTCTGTCTGTCTGCCTCTCTGTCTGTCTGTCTGTCTGTCTGTCTGTCTGCCTCTCTGTCTGCCTCTCTGTCTGTCTGTCTGTCTGTCTGCCTCTCTGTCTGCCTCTCTGTCTGTCTGTCTGTCTGTCTGTCTGTCTGCCTCTCTGTCTGTCTGTCTGTCTGTCTGTCTGTCTGTCTGATTGCCTGTCTGTCTGTCTGCCTCTCTGTCTGACTGTCTGCGTCTCTGTCTGTCTGTCTGCCTCTCTGTCTGTCTGTCTGATTGCCTGTCTGTCTGTCTGCCTCTCTGTCTGACTGTCTGCCTCTCTGTCTGACTGTCTGCCTCTCTGTCTGTCTGTCTGCCTCTCTGTCTGTCTGTCTGATTGCCTGTCTGTCTGTCTGCCTCTCTGTCTGACTGTCTGCCTCTCTGTCTGTCTGTCTGCCTCTCTGTCTGTCTGTCTGATTGCCTGTCTGTCTGTCTGCCTCTCTGTCTGACTGTCTGCCTCTCTGTCTGTCTGTCTGCCTCTCTGTCTGTCTGTCTGTCTGCCTCTCTGTCTGTCTGTCTGTCTGCCTCTCTGTCTGACTGACTGTCTGCCTCTCTGTCTGTCTGTCTGTCTGCCTCTCTGTCTGTCTGTCTGTCTGCCTCTCTGTCTGTCTGTCTGCCTCTCTGTCTGACTGTCTGACTGACTGTCTGCCTCTCTGTCTGTCTTTCTGTCTGCCTCTCTGTCTGTCTGTCTGTCTGCCTCTCTGTCTGTCTGTCTGTCTGCCTCTCTGTCTGTCTGTCTGTCTGCCTCTCTGTCTGTCTGTCTGTCTGCCTCTCTGCCTGTCTGTCTGTCTGTCTGTCTGCCTCTCTGTCTGTCTGTCTGTCTGCCTCTCTGTCTGTCTGTCTGTCTGTCTGACTGCCTGTCTGTCTGTCTGTCTGTCTGCCTCTCTATCTGTCTGATTGCCTGTCTGTCTGTCTGCCTCTCTGTCTGTCTGTCTGTCTGCCTCTCTGTCTGTCTGTCTGTCTGCCTCTCTGTCTGTCTGTCTGTCTGTCTGCCTCTCTGTCTGTCTGCCTCTCTGTCTGTCTGTCTGTCTGCCTCTCTGTCTGTCTGTCTGACTGCCTGTCTGACTGTCTGTCTGCCTCTCTGTCTGTCTGTCTGTCTGCCTCTCTGTCTGTCTGTCTGTCTGCCTCTCTGTCTGACTGTCTGACTGACTGTCTGACTGTCTGTCTGTCTGCCTCTCTGTCTGTCTGTCTGTCTGCCTCTCTGTCTGTCTGTCTGCCTGCCTGCCTGTCTGTTTTTCTGTCCGTCTGTCTGTCTGCCTGTATGTCTGATTTCCTGTCTGTCAGTCTGTCTGCCTGTCTGTCTGCATGCCTGTCTGTTAGTTTGACTGCCTGTCTGTTTGCCTGCCTGTTAGTTTAACTCCTTGTCTGTCTGTCTGTATGTATGTATGTCTGTCTGTCCTGATGTTGTCTGTCCTTTGGTCTATCTTTTTCTTCCTTTTTTTCTTTTCTTTACTTGTTGTTTGTTTTCTTCAACCCTTTACGTAAATCGGTCCTTCTTCCATTCTTTCTTTTTCTTTCTTTATTTCTAATTCTTTCTCTCTTCTTTCTTCCATTTTTCCTTCTTCCTTTTTACATCCTTTCTGTCTTTTTTTCTTTTTTTATTTCTTCCTTTCTTTCTTTCTTTATATCCTTTGTTTCTCCAGGCATGATATTCCCAATGTATCTGATGTCTTTGTTTCTCCAGGCACGATCACTCCCAATGTATCTGATGTCTTTGTTTCTCCAGATATGATCACTCCCAATGTATCTGATGTCTTTGTTTCTCCAGGCACGATCACTCCCAATGTATCTGATGTCTTTGTTTCTCCAGGCACGATCACTCCCAATGTATCTGATGTCTTTGTTTCTCCAGGCACGATCACTCCCAATGTATCTGATGTCTTTGTTTCTCCAGGCACGAACACTCCCAATGTACCTGATGTCTTTGTTTCTCCAGGCACGATCACTCCCAATGCATCTGGTGTCTTTGTTTCTCCAGGCACGATCACTCCCAATGTATCTGATGTCTTTGTTTCTCCAGGCACGAACACTCCCAATGCATCTGGTGTCTTTGTTTCTCCAGGCACGATCACTCCCAATGTATCTGGTGTTCTTTCTCCAGATATGATCACTCCCAATGTATCTGATGTCTTTGTTTCTCCAGGCACGATCACTCCCAATGCATCTGGTGTCTTTGTTTCTCCAGGCACGATCACTCCCAATGTATCTGATGTCTTTGTTTCTCCAGGCACGAACACTCCCAATGCATCTGGTGTCTTTGTTTCTCCAGGCACGATCACTCCCAATGTATCTGGTGTTCTTTCTCCAGATATGATCACTCCCAATGTATCTGATGTCTTTGTTTCTCCAGGCACGAACACTCCCAATGTACCTGATGTCTTTGTTTCTCCAGGCACGAACACTCCCAATGTATCTGGTGTTCTTTCTCCAGATATGATCACTCCCAATGTATCTGATGTCTTTGTTTCTCCAGGCATGATCACTCCCAATGTATCTGATGTCTTTGTTTCTCCAGGCACGATCACTCCCAATGCATCTGGTGTCTTTGTTTCTCCAGGCACGATCACTCCCAATGTATCTGATGTCTTTGTTTCTCCAGGCACGAACACTCCCAATGTATCTGATGTCTTTGTTTCTCCAGGCACGATCACTCCCAATGTATCTGATCTCTTTGTTTCTCCAGGCACGAACACTCCCAATGTATCTGATGTCTTTGTTTCTCCAGGCACGATCACTCCCAATGTATCTGGTGTCTTTGTTTCTCCAGGCACGATCACTCCCACAGACATCTCCACCTCAGAGCTCCAGGGATCAGACGATGTTCCCGTCCTCATTATTCTCGTCGTCTGCATCGTTGGCGTCTTTCTTCTCACTCTCAACATCGGCTTGATTCTTTTCTTTGTCCGCCGACGGAAGAAGAGATTGGAAAGTAAGATGATAATTGATGGACTGGGATTGATACTAAATTGCTGGGACAGAATCAGAATCTGTCAATTAAATCTTAACAAGATCTATAACACACACATATCCTCCCACCCACACAAATACACATGAAGGTCAATAAACTGTCAACAAAACAAACAGAAAAAGATACCTTAATGGACAATATATTTCTGACAGCAGCCGTAAACAAATTTTCCAGACATGCCTGCAAGATTGTCTTCAGTATAAGCTGACTTTGTTTCATCACTCTTTCATTTTTTGACACTCTATTCAGTCTGTTATTGCAAGATAGGATATGTTTAGTTTCCTTTTATTGTGTGATTTAAAAAGAATCTTGTCAAATTGTCATGCAGTTAATTCAAATTGTTTACATATTTTATGTCCCACAATTTTTCAGAGTTGTTTGACAGATGCAACAGCTGAGTGGTTAAAGCATTGGTCTTTCAATCTGAGGTCCGAGGTTTGAATCCCGCTCATGGCACCTGGTAGGCTATGGGTGGAGAATATAAAAGATAAGATAAGAATAACTTGATTATCTCCAACTAGAAAATTTTGGTCAGGTGCATTATCACAACATAGACAAGTAAACAACGTGGGGACGATAACTGTAGAAGTCAACAACAGCTTTTTCAAATATAACGAAGACACAGATCTTCCACGTCAGCATATGTGCAGACCTGCTAGTGGCTGAACCCTCTTCGTTTGTATACACATGCAGAAGATCAAATACACACGTTAAGGATCCAGTAATCCATGTCACCGTTCAGCGTTCAGTGGTTGTGGAAACAAGAACATACTTGACATGCCTCCTATATGGCGGGGGTAAAAACGGTTGTACACGTAAAAGCCCACTCATGTATACAAGTGAAGGTGGGAGTCACTGCCCTTGAAGGTAGAAGAGTAAGAGCAGAGTTGTTTGAACCTTGAACCCCTTTACTGCATCATCTGTTCAATTAACGTAGCTCTGGGAGCACTCTGTCATTCTTGTCTTTGTTCAATTAACGGAGCTCTCTGTCATTCCTGTCTTTGTTCAATTAACGGAGCTCTCTGTCATTCCTATCTTTGTTCAATTAACGGAGCTTTGGGAGCACTCTGTCATTCCTGTCTTTGTTCAATTAACAGAGCACTCTGTCATTCCTGTCTTTGTTCAATTAACAGAGCTCTCTGTCATTCCTGTCTTTGTTCAATTAATGGAGCTCTCTGTCATTCCTGTCTTTGTTCAATTAATGGAGCTCTCTGTCATTCCTGTCTGTGTTCAATTAACGGAGCTCTCTGTCATTCCTGTCTGTGTTCAATTAACAGAGCTTTGGGAGCACTCTGTCATTCCTGTCTTTGTTCAATTAACAGAGCACTCTGTCATTCCTGTCTGTGTTCAATTAACGGAGCTCTCTGTCATTCCTGTCTGTGTTCAATTAACGGAGCTCTCTGTCATTCCTGTCTGTGTTCAATTAACGGAGCTCTCTGTCATTCCTGTCTGTGTTCAATTAACGGAGCTCTCTGTCATTCCTGTCTGTGTTCAATTAACGGAGCTCTCTGTCATTCCTGTCTGTGTTCAATTAACAGAGCTTTGGGAGCACTCTGTCATTCCTGTCTTTGTTCAATTAACGGAGCTCTCTGTCATTCCTGTCTGTGTTCAATTAACAGAGCTTTGGGAGCACTCTGTCATTCCTGTCTTTGTTCAATTAACGGAGCTCTCTGTCATTCCTGTCTTTGTTCAATTAACGGAGCTCTCTGTCATTCCTGTCTTTGTTCAATTAACAGAGCTTTGGGAGCTCTTTGTCATTCCTATCTTTGTTCAATTAAAGGAGCTTTGGGAGCACTCTGTCATTCCTGTCTTTGTTCAATTAACGGAACACTCTGTCATTCCTGTCTTTATTCAATTAATGGAGCTGTCATTCCTGTCTTTGTTCAAGTAATGGAGCTGTCATTCCTGTCTTTGTTCAAGTAATGGAGCTGTCATTCCTGTCTTTGTTCAAGTAATGGAGCTTTGGGAGCACTCTGTCATTCCTGTCTTTGTTCAATTAATGGAGCTGTCATTCCTGTCTTTGTTCAAGTAATGGAGCTGTCATTCCTGTCTTTGTTCAAGTAATGGAGCTGTCATTCCTGTCTTTGTTCAATTAACGGAGCTTTGGGAGCTCTCTGTCATTCCTGTCTTTGTTCAATTAACAGAGCTCTGGGAGCACTCTATCATTCTTATCTTTCCTCATTTAATGGAGTTCTCCGTCATTCCTGTCTTTGTTCAATTAACAGAGCACTCTGTCATTCCTGTCTTTGTTCAATTAACGGAGCTTTGGGAGCACTCTGTCTTTCATGTCTTTGTTCAATTAATGGAACACTCTGTCATTCCTGTCTTTGTTCATTTAATGGAGCTGTCATTCCTGTCTTTGTTCAATTAATGGAACTGTCATTCCTGTCTTTGTTCAAGTAATGGAGCTTTGGGAGCTCTCTGTCATTCCTATCTTTGTTCAATTAACGGAGCTCTCTGTCATTCCTGTCTTTGTTCAATTAACGGAGCTCTCTGTCATTCCTGTCTTTGTTCAATTAACGGAGCTCTCTGTCATTCCTGTCTTTGTTCAATTAACGGAGCTCTCTGTCATTCCTGTCTTTGTTCAATTAACAGAGCTCTCTGTCATTCCTGTCTTTGTTCAATTAACAGAGCTCTCTGTCATTCCTGTCTTTGTTCAATTAATGGAGCTGTCATTCCTGTCTTTGTTCAATTAACGGAGCTTTGGGAGCACTCTGTCATTCCTGTCTTTGTTCAATTAACGGAGCTCTGGGAGCACTCTGTCATTCTTATCTTTGTTCAATTAATGGAGTTCTCTGTCATTCTTGTCTTTGTTCAATTAACGGAGCTATGGGAGCACTTTGTCATTCCTATCTTTGTTCAATTAACGGAGCTATGGGAGCACTTTGTCATTCCTATCTTTGTTTAATTAACGGAGCTATGGGAGCACTTTGTCATTCCTATCTTTGTTCAATTAATGGAGCTATGGGAGCGCTCTGTCATTCCTGTCTTTGTTCAATTAACGGAGCTCTGGGACCACTCTGTCATTCCTATCTTTGTTGAATGAATAGGAGTATTTCTGCAAACATTTGTGCATAGTGTAGAAGGTGGAGAAGCACTGACTGGTGTCAACAGGCTCAGGGAAAGTGATTTATTCCCTTTTCCAAGTCACTAAGTCATACAGTTCTCACAAAATGTTTTTTTCCTAATAATTGAAGCCAGTCTTCATCAAAATAGTAACACCACAATCGTCTAAGGCTTGCATTACATTTAAATGGCTTGAGGAAATCATTAATGATGCTGACAGTGCTGTATAAAACTTGTATAATGATTTGGACTGTAATTCTGATAATTCTCATGAAGAAGTGATCTTGGATTATTGTTCTTTTTCTTTGCTTTTAAGTTGAGTGTCTGTGAGTTTGTGGAAATATTCACAAAAAATTCTAATCATGTATTGTAAACCACCTCAGGTCACATGTGATTTTGAAAGGAATTCCAATTGATTAACTTTCTTTCAAAACCAACAGACCAGACATAAAATGAATGAAATGGAAAGATAAAAGAAAAAGAGTTTGAACAGTTTATTTCAATTCAATTTCTACACCCGATTGACTTGTGCTGAGAAAACAGGAGCAGTGTGAGAAGTGAGAAAAGCAGCATAATGAGAAGTGAGAAAAACATGCAGCATGAGAAAAACGAGCAGTGTGAGAAGGGAGAAAAGCGTGAGAAGTGAGAAAAGCATAGTGTGAAGGAAGTGTGCAGTGTGAGAAGGGAAAACAGCGTGCAGTGTGGGAAAAGTGTACAGTGTGAGAAAAGTGTGCAGCATGAGAAAAGTGTGCAGTGTGAGAAATGATAAAAGTGCAGCGTGAGAAAAGTGTGCAGCGTTAGAAAAGTGTGCAATGTGAGAAAAGCATGCAGTGTCAGAAGTGAGAAAAGTGTGCAGTGTGAGAAGGGAAAAAAGCGTGCAGTGTGAGAAAAGTGTACAGTGTGAGAAAAGTGTGCAGTGTGAGAAGTGATAAAAGTGTGCAGTGTGAGAAAAGTGTGCAGCGTTAGAAAAGTGTGCATTGTGAGAAAAGCATGCAGTGTGAGAAGTGAGAAAAGTGTGCAGTGTGAGAAAAGCATGCAGTGTGAGAAGTGAGAAATGTGCAGTGTGAGAAGTGAGAAAAGTGTACAGTGTGAGAAAAGTGTGCAGTGTGAGAAGTGAGAAAAGTGTGCAAGGTGCAGCGTGAGGAAAGTGTGCAGTGTGAGACATGAGAAAAGTGAGCAGTGTGTGCAGTGAGAAAAGTGTGCAGTGTGAGAAGTGAGAAAAGAGTGCAGTGTGAGAAAAGTGTGCAGTGTGCAGCATGAGAAAAGTGTGCAGTGTGAGAAGGGAGGTCAGTGTGGACACACTGCGCTTCAGTCCAACAACAATCAAAAAAATGGCAGCAACATAACATTTCACATTCTCACCAGGACATCATTTATGTGGCTAGACAAATGAAGCTCAAAATGTCATTAGATATGTAAATCCAATGTCTTCAACCACAGGACCACAGGAGCCTAAGCATGACAGGCAACATGTTATTAACTCCCTTTGGGTGATTATTTAATGGAAGCTAAATTGGTAGCTTTCCTCTGTTTACCCTGAAAAATGGTAATGCTAAATTTCTAAATCTTCACCCTCTGCAAACTCAATATATGAAGAAAACTTTTTTTAAAATTTTACTTTAATAGAAATAATGTTTTGTTTAATGTAGGCCATTGCTAACGTGACCAAACAAAATTACACTTTCTTCCCATGATGATGATCAAGTTCTCAACAGTTCACTAAAGTACTTCATTAAATTACATCAGTAGATAATGAGTAACTGAACAAACAGTGGATTACAATGCCTGGAGTCTTCACCACTAAATACACCAAATTATATATACAGAGAGAGAGAACTGTTCTGGATATGTAACCTTGGGACAGTTTTTGTTGTACTGAACTTGAGAAGTGACATCCACGGGTTTTCATTGTGAACTCTGATTCGTGGAGTTACCAGTCCGGTTTGTCGTGGTGGTGGTGACAGACGATCACTGAGATAGAGAGAGTGAGAGTGAGAAAGAGTGATGTGTACATAGACAATTGAAGGAATATTTAGAACATGATAACTTTACATAGTAGAAGACGTCATGTAAAGTCAGAAAGATGACGTAAAAAATAGCATTACATCACCTGTTATAAAGTGTAGTCTGTGACCAAGCTGCCGGGTGGCAGCAATAATTCAGATTTTTATTTCATTGTTTAACAAAATGGGTGTTGGTTTTCAATTTTGTTATATATATATATATATATATATATATATATATATTAATACCTTGTAAACTGGGACCAGTTCCGAAGCATACTGAATTGATTTCTATGGCTGTTATCTTTTCTTGTATTTCCTTTCTTTTTTTTTTAACTTGTCCTTAGTGGTTAAAATTTAGTATGCAGTTAACCTAACCAGCTGGAACATTGCATAGAATACAATAACAGGCATTTCCAATAATTAAGATTTTCCATGGCATCGGAGCAACAAAACAGGTAAAGGGAGGCTATAGACTGTCTCCCTTTGACCGCACACAAACAGTTTTGGTTTGGTAACCAGGCTAGTTACAGTAATAAATTCAATAAATATTTCAGAAAGTGAGTCCTTTTGTTTTACTTCAGTGTGGAAGTAGTGCTTACAATGCATCAGTAGGAAACCAAATGAAAGCCAGTGATGGTGCTGTGTGTTGTGTGAGCAGACAGCACTGACAGGAGCCACACCAACACCTTTGAGCTGTACGGACCAACCAAACCTGAAGCAGTACAGCTGTTCCCTGTGGCCATGTCTGAAGACACACGCAGTTATGGTACTTATGACAAGAGCATGGAGGAGGATCTGTCTGATGATTATGACAATGACTATGAGGTCAGTTTGATGCTGGACACATTTCTGTGATCTAAAAACTGTTACGATGATGATCATCATCATTGCTATTATCATTATTTTTATTGTTCTTGAGTGCAAGCATATATATTTGTGTACATTTTCAAGAGTGAATTTCTTCCACAAGTTTGCCAGAGACAAACCTTTTTGATACCATCAGTGCACAATGCGTGTGCTGCACACGGGACCTGAGTTTATCATCCAGATGACTAGATGTTCAGTTTATCATCTCATTCAGATGACTGACTAGATGTTCAGTTTATCATCTCATCCAGATGACTAGATGTTCAGTTTATCATCTCATCCAGATGATGTTCAGTTTATCTCATCCAGATGACTAGATGTTCAGTTTATCATCTCATCCAGATGATGTTCAGTTTATCATCTCATTCAGATGACTAGATGTTCAGTTTATCATCTCATCCAGATGATGTTCAGTTTATCATCTCATCCAGATGACTAGATGTTCACATGTTCACATTGATTTTCTAATCAAACTTGGAAGAAAGGGTCAAGGCCAGGAATCAAACCAAGACACCGCATTGGTAGATGAGTGTACTCTCACAATATATATATATATATATATGTATCTATCCCACCATCAACCAGGATGAGAGAGAGACACGTGCTGTGAGATTTAAGAAAACTCCCACAGACACATCCATGAAGTGGATGACCCATGACTGTGTGGTCCCAGTCTTCCCATTGGAGCCAACAATGCTCTCAGCTCTGGCCAGGAGCCAGCCACAGGCTGAAAAAGCCACCTGTGATGGGGCTCAAACCTGTGTCCTCCCAGATGTCAGTCTTCAGTGCTGACCACTTTGCCATGACAGCTGGCCTGTTCATCACTTTTAACACGAAGTCAAAAGACCTGTGTCACAGCTGTGTCCGGCCTGAACACTGAACACTGCCCCATTTCAGGGCTGGCCTCACCGCAGGACACGGGGACATTTCAGTTTCAAGGAGGTGTCATGTACAGACTGACCCACACATGCCACCACATCTGCTTTAAAACAATAACAAGGAAGGAGCAGATGTCTGACTCACGTGCTGCTCAGCCTTTGACAGCCCAGCCTGGAAAGACAAGGACAGTCAGTAGTCTAAGGGAGAGAACTCATTCTCCAAGTGTTTCATGATGCAAGTGGACAACAGGTTTCTCCCTTACCTCCAGTAAATCACTCATTTATTGATACTGTTTGTGACATGTGTATGGTTGACTGAGGACCTCTCTCACCGTCTGTCCCCCATTCTGGTCTGTGGTGTGGTGTATTGTGTGTGTGTGTTTCTTTCACTTTGTTCTTTTTTTTCCCCTATGCATTTATTTTACTGACACCATGCTTGTGCCTGTATGTGCGTGTGTGTGTGTGTGTGTGTGTTGCTGTTGTTGTTGTTTTATTTTTTGATTAATTGTAAAAAAAAAATTCACTGTGTCATGTATTTCTACTAACACTATGCTTTATCTTTATTTAGTATTGTGTAGTGTAGACCCTACTCAGGGTGGGGACTGGATGAAAAAAAGTACACCAGTACTTGTCTATTATCCTTGAAATAAAGAATTTTGTCTTGTCTTGTCTTGTCTTGTCTTGTCTTGTCTCTCTTTCTTCTCTCTGTTATTTTGTTTTCTTTCTAATCTTATATTCGTTCCTTTTCTTTTTGACCACCAGGAATACTCAGCTCGTGCCTTCACCCCCAACAAGCTGGACTCACCACGGATGACCAACCCCAAAACTTACTTGATGGATGATCATGGCACTCACTGCACCTGGCCTCAAAGTGTGTGCAGTGAACACCTCTTTTTTTCTTTTTATAATTGTTATTTGAAAGGAAACAAAAAGAAAAGAAAAAGAAGACAGCAACAATAACACCAACAACAGAAAAAAAATAGTTTCAGAAATTAGACATGATATAGTGACCAAAACTGATAACAATACAAAGCAATCACATTTATATGGTGTGTATATCATTACATTGCATTATAGATAATCACATTTATATGGTGTGTATATCATTACATTGCATTATAGATAATCACACTTATATGGTATGTATATCATTGCATTGCATTATAGATAAATGAGAAACCTGTTGTGTGTCTATTCTCTGTCAACTAGAATTTAATTTGGACACATGGTTGTTCAATTGCACATCGTGGTACTTTATTTTGAAATGAGTATTCAAAACGTTTTCTGTTTTGTTTTTTGAAAATGGATGTATTTTGAGGAAGTATTTCCATCTTACATTTGTGTACATACTTTTTGGTGTATCATAAAGTCAAATATGACATTATTTGTTATATGTTACTCTTTTTTTTTTTTTTAAAAGACAATATCATGTGAGATGTGGACATGACATACAATTTCATATTTTTCATTGAACAGATTTTCCCATACAAACCAAAAGCTTCAAGCACATATACAATACCATAAAAATAATGTCAATCTCTTGTATCATTACACCACTTATATTTGTTCATATCAGTCACACCCATAGCATTCAAAACAACATTAGTAGCAATGATTCTGTGCATTATTCTTACAGCAACCATTTTGGTTTGATATCTCTTTTTCTATGATTGTTTTTAAACTATTTTCCAATCTATATAAGTATTTGCTTTTTGTAACCTTTTTTTAGTTATGTTTGGAGTTACCTTGTCCAGAAATGTGTGGTATGTTTTATCAGCCATGTGTATTGTGGTGGTGTTTTACCGCCGACACTGATGTGCATGTGTTGATGGTGTGAGGCAGACCCGTACCATGGAGCCATGCCCATGAACATACAGGGGATGTACGATGAGGATGACGACATGTACAACAACAGAGTGTATCCACAGGATGACACCAGACCTAAAGTGAGTCTATGCGAATTGAACAGAACAGATTAATTTGTCTTACAAACACAGTAAAACATAAACATGAACATGAAGAATACTATATAAGTGTGTGTTTGTGAATAGAATAGAATAGATAAGTGTGAGAGAGACAGACAGACAGACAAACAGACAGAACTTTTTTTAATCAGAGTAAAAGGAGAAAGGAACTGAACACAATCAAATTGATGGAATTAAAAAACAGAAAAAGCTAACATCAAACAACTATATCACTGTCCTATTGGACATCAGCAAACATTCTGCAATATCAGTTAATGTCTTGATATTATCAAAAATATGTTCAAGTGAACATTTAAAAACCATTTTAAAAATTATGTATTTGCTAGAAATAGGCATATGCATTTAACATCTTTGCTCATTTTAGTAACATAAGTGTTTGGCTTTATCCTGTACAATAATGCATAAATGTAAGATTACATTACTGTGCATATTTTAATGATTGATTGTTTCCAGTTTATTAATATTTAGTCAATTGAAGATTTGCCATTTTGCTGGTATACGATATTTCCCTGACTTTGCTCCACCATGTTCAAATTGATAGACTTCTTGTACAGATAATGGAACGTGTAGTTGTGTGGTCAACAGACAGACATGCTGCTTCATGAACTAGCAGAACACTATCTCACCCTCCCCTCTCACTGTAGAGCTAGCAGAACACTATATCACCCTCCCCTCTCACTGTAGAGCTAGCAGAACACTATATCACCCTCCCCTCTCACTGTAGAGCTAGCAGAACACTATATCACCCTCCCCCCTCACTGTAGAGCTAGCAGAACACTATATCACCCTCCCCTTTCACTGTAGAGCTAGCAGAACACTATCTCACCCTCCCCTCTCACTGTAGAGCTAGCAGAACACTATCTCACCCTCCCCCCTCACTGTAGAGCTAGCAGAACTCTATCTCACCCTCCCCTCTCACTGTAGAGCTAGCAGAACACTATATCACCCTCCCCCCTCACTGTAGAGCTAGCAGAACACTATATCACCCTCCCCTTTCACTGTAGAGCTAGCAGAACACTATCTCACCCTCCCCTCTCACTGTAGAGCTAGCAGAACACTATCTCACCCTCCCCCCTCACTGTAGAGCTAGCAGAACTCTATCTCACCCTCCCCCCTCACTGTAGAGCTAGCAGAACACTATCTCACCCTCCCCTCTCACTGTAGAGCTAGCAGAACACTATATCACCCTCCCCCCTCACTGTAGAGCTAGCAGAACACTATATCACCCTCCCCTTTCACTGTAGAGCTAGCAGAACACTATCTCACCCTCCCCTCTCACTGTAGAGCTAGCAGAACACTATATCACCCTCCCCTCTCACTGTAGAGCTAGCAGAACACTATATCACCCTCCCCTCGCACTGTAGAGCTAGCAGAACACTATATCACCCTCCCCCCTCACTGTAGAGCTAGCAGAACTCTATCTCACCCTCCCCTTTCACTGTAGAGCTAGCAGAACACTATATCACCCTCCCCTCTCACTGTAGAGCTAGCAGAACACTATATCACCCTCCCCTCTCACTGTAGAGCTAGCAGAACACTATATCACCCTCCCCCCTCACTGTAGAGCTAGCAGAACTCTATCTCACCCTCCCCTTTCACTGTAGAGCTAGCAGAACACTATATCACCCTCCCCTCTCACTGTAGAGCTAGCAGAACACTATCTCATGCTCCCCTCTCACTGTAGAGCTAGCAGAACACTATATCACCCTCCCCTTTCACTGTAGAGCTATCAGAACTCTATCTCACCCTCCCCTTTCACTGTAGAGCTAGCAGAACACTATCTCATGCTCCCCTCTCACTGTCTCACAGAGCATCATGGAGCTAGCCGAACTCTCACCGCATCGTGCCAGCCGTGGTGAGTTGGGACCACCTGTTCCTGCCCGACACTACGGGGCCCATGAGGTTCAGCCCCGCTATGCCCCGCCCCCAGGTACGTGCGGGAGGGGACAGGGTGGTTCGGTGGTTACTGTCTGACTTCATACCATGTCCTGTTCCCACTGTGCAGAGGTTCATTGGCAGGCATCAGCCTGTGTTTGTTTTGCTTATCTCTTTATTGTACTCACACACACACACACACACACACAGGCATGTAGACATTCATGCATGCATGCATACACACACACACACACACACACACACACACACACACACACACACACACACACTCAGACACATGCATGCATGCACAGACACACACACACACATGTTGGCATGCATGCATACATGCACACATGCATACATACATACATACATATGCAAACACAGGCATGCAGGCACACACTCTCACACATGCACACACCAACACACACATGCACACCAAATGGACAGTCCAATTCAGTCAATGCAAGATTGTGACCCTTGCATGCAACAGTGTTAAAAACAAGAGGGGACTTCGTCTTCTTGAATTCACAAATTTCAGTGGCATGGTGCTGGCAAACACACTTGGAACACACAGAGCATCAAGGACATGGACCTGGCACTCACCCAATGGCCAATCTCACAACCAAACTGACTTCATCTTGATACAAAGCCGGTACAAGTCAAGGCTGATCACAGCCAAGACCAAGACTTTCCAGGAGTGGATATTGACAGAGAACATGACCTTGTCTTGATGACCTTCAGAGTATGTCTGAAAGGAGTCAAGAAGCCAAAGAACAACAGATTTAAATTCGTCCTGGAAAAACTGAACGATCCCACAATTGCAGAAGAATTTCAGGCATCTATTGGAGGAAAGTTCGTACCACTACTCCTCCTGGAAGAAGATATTGAAGCCATCACCAAAAGCCTCAGTGTAATACTAACTGAACAGAGGAACTAAAGGAGTGTTGGGGAACAGCTGCTGGAAATCAAAGCCAACAAGCTAGGAGCACCAAGTTAGAATACAACTGATTGAGAAAGCGAAACTGAACGTGCCCACTGCAGTCTGGAAATATCCAAACAGGGTCTCAGGGAAACAATCAGGTGTTACAGATTAATCAATACTGGGGTACAAAGTGCTACAGCAAGAACTGGGCAACTCTTTGAATGAAATATACACCCTTCCAGTTACTTATCTTTTTGATTGTGTTGAGGAACAGGTCTCAGTGGATTCCACCCTTTTGAAGAATAACAGCAACAAAAATCTGATATGTGCATGGACAATTATCCGTGTAGGACATGATGGCAGGTTCACATGTTTCACTCAGTGTGGAAGCTGTGTTGTAGAGTACTGTTTCTGCTCATAAGACCAAGCAGGCTGTGTACTAAATGTAAACGTAAATCCCCTCATTACATTCTCAGATCATTTTTTGACAAATCTTGAAGTTCATTCACTTGGATCATGTCTGCACAGTTTCAGTTTCAAGGTGTCGAAGTGTGCAGACTGGACTGATCCTTATATGTTACACCACATCTGCTGTTAAAATTTATTTTTTAAAAAAGTGGATACCTGACCTTTGCATGAACCCAGTGCCTTCAAAGCCCACAATAGGTTTGTGTAAAACATTCACATAAAATGAAATCAATTAATTAAACATCACACACTCAGACATGCTCTCTCTCCAGTCTGGTTTACTCAGGCACCACCCTATGAAACACACTCCCAGAAACAATTAAACAACTCCACTGCCCAACCACCTTAAAAAAATATTACCTTTCCCACCTTATGCCATAATGTGTTATGCGAATTGTTCATTTTATTAATACTGTTTGTCACTTGTTTACAGTTGACTGAGAACTTCCCTCACCCTCCATCCCCCTTACTGGTCTGTGGTGCGGTGTGTGTTGTTTGTGTTTGTTTCTTTCATTTTGTTCTTTTTTTCCTATGTATTTTACCAACACCATTCTTGTGCCTGTGTGTGTGTGTGTGTGTGTGTGTGTGTGTGTGTGTGTGTGTGTGTGTTTCCCTCTCTTATCATGTATTTCTATTAACACCATGCTTTGATTTTCATTTAGTATTGTGTAGTTTAGACCCTATTCATGGCGGGGACTGGATGTAAAAAAGCACACCAGTGCTTATCTATTACCCTTGAAATAAAGAATTTTGTTTTGCCTTGTCTCACACACACACACACACACACACACACAGAGCAACTATTTGCAGTCGCATGGATGCCAGGGGCCAACCTTCAACCAATAAGCTCAGTTGCATACCCAGACCCCACCCTACATATATACACACACAAATACAGTCATACCCCCCCCACACACACACTGATGTCTCCATTTCAGTGTTTGATTTTTGACTCACTTGTGTAAACAAAGTGAGTGTATGTTATAACCCAGTGTTCGGTTGTCTGTGTGTGTCTGTGTCTGTGTGTATGTCTGTGTTCTGTGGTAAACTTTAACATTGCCATTTTCTCTGAAAATACTTTGTCTGCCAATACCAAATCTGGCTTAAAAGTAGTAAAAAAAATTTTTTTCAGTCATACCAATAACAGGTTGTAAGTCTCCCAAATTAAACCATATTTGCGATTCACTAACGGTTTATTTCGTTGAGATTCGTTCAGAAATCAAAAAATTCTAAAAACCACTTCCCACTGAGTTACTTGAAGGTAGGTTGTGTTTGAAGATGACATGACCTCATTTTTCTCATTCACAATTAAAAAGAAAGAAATACAAACTCTGGACAGAACACATAAAGTGATACTAACTACACCATTGATGTGTTTACTGCATATGAATATTCTAAAGTGGACACTGAATTAACTGGAATGAACATAAAAGAAAAATTGAACTGATTGTTTCTTTCAGCCCGTAAAAGACTAGCATGTGCAGATCTAGAGATCTATCATGTATTGCGGTGTGCTTGAAGCGATGGCAATATCTCCTTTACTGCAAAAATAAAAGAATAATCGAAATATGATAAAACACACAAAAACATGATTTAAACAGCATTATTAGGTACACTACAGCCACATCTATTTATCGCATGAAGAAGAAAACATCAACATTGCTTTAAATATTTAATTAAGTCAAATGACATCAGATGCACTGCAGCAGTGGGGATTAGTCTGCTTGCTTCGGAACTGAACATGTATGGTTCGACTTACTTTTTTTTTTGTGCTTTTTTTTGTGCTTTTTTTTCTCTCCCAAGCTTATTGTATATATCATATTTGATACAGAGCACTTTTCAACGATTTTTTAAACCTTTTTTTTTTTCTCCTGATTTCTTTACTGGATAAAGTGTGGAGCACTTGACAAGTGAGTGTTGAAGGCTTTGAATCTTGTTGTTGATACTTTTGTTTGTAGTTGTAGGGGTAAAAGTCTTTCGAAATCTGTGCAATAATCATTAAGATTTTAGGGCATTATCTCCTGTAGATAATGATGATTGCAGAAAAGTAACAACATAATTTTTGTATAAATGTTGGAAACAAAAAACAAAAATGTGATGCCTAACATTGCATTACATAATTACAGATATTCACTGATTTGTTACCAGTAGAAAACTTCACATGATGAATCATGAAGCACCACACACACACACACACACACACACACACACACACACACACACACACACTTTTTCCCTTCAGTTTGATATCAGTCTAGTCATGTACTGATGAGGGAACGCAATTGAAGGGGTGCAATCCATCCTCTGTGTGAAAAGCATGGTGCAGTAACTATGGCTGTCTCCCTTCCACTATGTCTGCTCGGATGGATCACAAACATAGCATGAGCTGTACAAAATGGCTGGTGGCAGTCAAGAGGTGAATATTGTCTAAGTAAATGCTCAGAGTTAATCAAAGATGTGTACCCCATTTTTGACTCGCTTATGTAAACAAAGTGAGTCTATGTTTTAATCCAGTGTTCAGTTGTCTGTGTGTGTGTGTGTGTGTGTGTGTGTGTGTGTGTCCGAAGTAAACTTTAACATTGCCATTTTCTCTGCAAATACTTTGTCAGTTGACACCAAATTTGGCATAAAAATAGGAAAAATTCAGTTCTTTCCAGTCATCTTGTTTAAAACAACATTTCACATCTGGGATGGGCACAAAAAAATATAAAATAAAAGAACCCAAATTATATGCAAACTGAATTTACTGTGGGTTTGTTTTTTTTTTGGGGGGGGGGGGGGGGGGGGAGTTATTCTCTAAACTTGGCACTGTGATCTGATTTTCTTAAACAACAACAAGAACATTTTTATCATTTTTTGTATTACATGTTATTAGTTTAACAAAATACTCAATTTTCATATCAACTTTAAAACTATAAAACTAGAATGAACATAAAAGAGAAATTGAATCGACCGTGTCAGCCAGGTGTAACTAAACTTGTACATCTATCTAGATCCAGAGAAAACGCCAAAATTTTGCAGTGTGATTGCGGTGATAGCCACGTCTCCTTTACCGCGGACTTAAAAAGAATTTTTAATTGCCCTTAAAGATTTTTTGAATGCCCAAGATACACCAGAATAATATGATTTAAACAGCGTTCTCACTGCGAATACCGCAATCGATTTATCGCCCTTTAAAAAAGCGTGTTTAAATGTTATATTTTTGAACGTCAGCTGAGGAGCCCCGATAGTGTAATGGGTAAGACAGTTTCTTCTCACCGGAACATGCGGGGTTCGAATCTGCCGTTAGGACTTTTTTCTTTTTCTTTTTCTTTTAACCCGAAGCTTTATAATAACAAATACAGAACACATTTTAACAATTAGATTTTTTTTTAAAGTGTATCACAAGTGAGTCTTGAAGGCCTTGCCTCTCTTGTTCATTTTTGCTGTCAAACAGATTGTGGATATTCCAGCCAGTTGCTTATTAGCTGATATGTTCATAGAAAGACTGTTTGTCCAGTATAGTTCAGTATCTTTATCTGTAACATTACTATTGATTAATCATCCACAGTCATTGAAAATTCAGACAACAAAATATCTGTTGTATATCATGTTGCTGATCTTGCTCTCCTTTCAACAGTTTGGCAGGGCTATAGAAATGGATTGAAAAATTACACTGACATTAAATAAGGGGGCGGGGGTGAGGGGGTGCAAAGGTTTAATGAATAGATCGAGATTATATTTAGGGTTTTTGACTCACTTGTGTAAACAAAGTGAGTCTATGTTTTAACCCGGTGTTCGGTTGTCTGTGTGTATGTCTGTGTATCCGTGTGTCCATGGTTAACTTTAACATTGTCATTTTCTCTGCAAATACTTAGTCAGTTGATACCAAATTTAGCATAAAAATAGGAAAAATTCAGTTCTTTCCAGTCATCTTGTTTAAAACAATATTGCACCTCTGGGATGGGTACCAAAAATATTTTTTAAAAAGAAGCCAAATTATATGCAAACTGAATTTACTGGGTTTTTTTTTTTTTTTTTTTTTTTTTAATTATTCTCTAAACTTGGCACTCTGATCTGCTATTCTGGCACAACAACAAGAGCATTTATTTTTATCATTTTTTGTTCAAACAGGAACTTCTTTTGCTAAGCATGGAAGTTATATTTATTTTGCATGTCTTTGGTGCAGATAGTAAAAAAAGGAAATTAATCTATAATTAATGCTAGGGGGCTTAATTTGCTTTAAACTGATCTTTCTCATCTTAAACATTACATTTTGAAATTATACTCAATACATAAAAAGCTTGTGTGTTTTACTCTCAGTGTACAGGGCTTTCACTATGTTCATTCGCCCAAGTGGTCTTTTTCGGAAAATACTAAAATCAATACCACGAGTGGACTTTATAGATCTATTTGCTGAGCCCTGAAGGTCATGGGCAAAAATCAATTGCGTACACATATTTATACATATCCAAAGCGCGTGCTCATATTCTTCGCAAATACGAACGACACCATTTTGTTTCAAGTGGTTGACCTGCCCATTCAATCCTATATTCAATCAACAATACACGATAACATGTGATGGAATGTTGTAGAAGGCGACTGTTAAATATTTATTCAGAGTAAGATTTGTGAATGCCTCATCACTTACTGGATTATGCCCCAAACTGCCATAAAAATATCCATAGAATCAGTCGGAATTCACAGTTTAAAATAGTAAACCATGAGAGTTAATACCCTTGAATTGATGAAACAAAAATTTCCAGTCTTGACTTTTCTGAAAAATGAAGTCCTTTTCACTTCATATGTCGTTTAGAAGTACTTGTACTTGGCTCTACATGTTATTAGTTTAACAAAATACTCAATTTTCATATCAACTTTAAAACTATAAAACTAGAATGAACATAAAAGAAAAATTGAATCGAGCGTGTCAACCGGGTGAAACTAAACTTGTACATCTATCTAGATCTAGAGAAAACGGCTAAATGTTGCAATGTGATTGCGGATATAGCCACGTCTCCTTTACCGCAGACTTAAAAAGAATTTTTAATTGCCCTTAAAGATTTTTTGAATGCCCAAGATACACCAGAATAATATGATTTAAACAGCGTTCTCACTGCGAATACCGCAATCGATTTATCGCCCTTTAAAAAGCATGTTTAAATATTATATTTTTGAACGTCAGTTAAGGAGCCCCGATAGTGTAATGGCTAAGACAGTTTCTTCTCATCAGAACACGCGGGGTTCGAATCTGCTGTTAGGACTTTTTTTCTTCTTTTTTTTTTTTCTTTTTCTTTTAACCCGAAGCTTTATAATAACAAATACAGAACACATTTTAACGATTAGATTTTTTTTTTAAGTGGATCACAAGTGAGTCTTGAAGGCCTTGCCTCTCTTGTTAATGCATAAAGTGGTAATTTCGTTTCAGATAGGAGTCACCAAACAAATGAGGATGAAGTGTGGATACCGTACCAGTAAAAAAAAAAAAAAAAAGAAGTAAGTTTGATAAGTATAGAGAAAAAATAGCGAGTTTCTATTTTACAGATTCTTCGGATGCAGAGAAAGATGGTCAATCTCACAATATGCAGAGAACTAGACAGATTTCCATTAAGTTTCCAAAATATGACAGATAGAAAAATGATTTTCCATGTCAAATTTACAAATGTATGTATCTTGCTTTGGATGATTGCTCATTGTGGTTTTATTACATTAAACATTAAGCAGTTCAGGGAAACTCAGTGCGACTCAATGCAAATGCAAATCAATGTAAATCAATAAACTAAATCGATTTGTGATACTCTGGAAATAAGAAGACAGTTTTATTGATTTATGAAGGGTGAAGTATGCAAAAGGGAAATTTTTATTTTGGATTAAAAAAGTTTTCTTATATATTAATCTGACAAATCCTATTTCCTACATGGTCAAGTTTTTAATGAATAATGTTTAAATGCTATGCTTTGGCAAATAGGAATATCCTGATATGACTTACACCAATCTGTGGACTGTGTAAAACAGGCACTCTGTGGAGTTTTTGTACAAATTACATTAACAATGATCTCAGAATTTTACTGAAGATCTGACTACTTCAATCATTTTACATGGGTGACAAATGTCATGTGACTGCTTTCAGTTACTGTGGCATTTAATGTTTACTAACAGCTTGTGCCTGGATTAACCTTCTCAGTTTTCATGACAGTAAAAAGGTACTTTGTTCTTTTGTTTAACATCTGTACACAGCCGTGATTAAAGACAAATTTATTCTGTTCTGTGGTTTTATTCTGTTCTATTCTGTTATTTTCATCAGATTTAGTTAGTTTCTACTGTATTCTGTTCTTCTTCTTTCAATGAAATATTTGAGTTTATATTTCTGCACCTGTGTTTGACTGAATGCCAGCTGACAGGAAGTTGGAAGCAGTGGGAAGTTGTGTCCCTTTGTCTCACCAAGACTATCAGAACTTGTTTGTTATTTGATGTTTTTCTTTCTGTTCTACTCTGTTCTGTTCTATTCAAACACACATAGACATACACGCGCACACAAAAATGCACACACACACACAAACACAAATGGACACACACACACACACACACACACACACACACACACACACACACACACACACATATGCACGGGCAGACACATGTGCAAGCTCATATGTACACACACACATACCTACATGGACAATTAGTGATTTGATGACTGGCAAAGTGAGTGATTGATAGATTAATTGATAGGCTAATTGATTGATTGATTGATGTTTACAGGGTCTCTGTCTCCCAACACCACAGCTAGCCCCCACTACACTGGTCCCCCAGAGCCCTCACCTGCCCACTTCACACCTGGCTCCCAGATGACAGGCCACCTGATGTGATCGTCATGACAACTGCCACCTGTTGTGACTGTCATGACAACTGCCATCTGATGTGACTGTCATGACAACTGCCACCTGTTGTGACTGTCATGACAACTGCCACCTGATGTGACCATCATGACAACTGCCACCTGATGTGACCATCATGACAACTGCCACCTGATGTCACCGTCATGACAACTGCCACACGATGTCACCGTCATGACAACTGCCACGTCATCAGTTCCTGCCACCTGGCTGTGATGACATACCACCTAAACATGTTTTGTCTCAACGTTGGTGTAAAGATGTGTCACCACCTGAACATGTTTTGTCTCAACGTTGGTGTAAAGATGTGTCACCACCTGAACATGTTTTGTCTCAACGTTGGTGTAAAGATGTGTCACCACCTGAACATGTTTTGTCTCAACATTGGTGTAAAGATGTGTCACCACCTGAACATGTTTTGTCTCAACATTGGTGTAAAGATGTGTCATTATGATGTGCTGGTTTGTTTGTTTGTTTGTTTATTTGTTGTTGTTGTTTGTTTTTGTTGTTGTTGTTTTTTGTTGTTGTTGGGGTTTTTTGTTTTTATCAATAATGATTGTTACGTTCGGGGAGAAGAATGAATATCATTCTGATAAATGGTGCATGAAAGTCCTATTATCCTGAATACAACAAAAAGTGCATTATTGTGTGGTTGAGTGAATCAATGAAGTAAAAGACAATGGCAATAAAATGGTTAGAAAGAAACCAACAGTTCAACAAAGACATGTAGTCAGAATCAGTCAATGATTAACAATGATAAATGAATTGGTTATGCTTTTTTAACTTCTTTTTTTTTCTTTTCTTTTTTTTGCGCAAGGCTGCATATCTTAGACTGCTGCTTAATTTGGGTAGTCACCTCCAATAACAATCCAATCACTGTTTCCAAACAGTACTGATAGGTAGAATAAAGTGGTGAAGAGAAGCAAGTGTTTTGAAATTACTTTGCAAAGATTATTACAGAGATCAGGAGCTGTGTAAAAGGAAGAGTGGATGACAAATTATGAACACCTCCAAGACAATTGGGCTTCATTGTAAGATCATTGTAACAAATATCACTGGTTGTGATGCCTGGTGTGACTAGTTTAAATGTCAAATGTGGGGGCAGTGTCAGGGACTGACCCACCAAGGGACACCACTCACAGTTCAGCAGTTCCCCCAAAGTTTGTGTGGTGAAATGTCACTGTTCTTTGACTTCCCAAAGCTGACAGGGAATGGGACTGACTGTGATTAGGAAGTTAATGATAGGTAGAAACAGACTGCATAGTATGAAAAGCATAACATTATTACTAAATACACATATAAAAGCATTATATGATGCAGATTACAAAGTCAAATATGTGGAAAAACAAACTGAATAATAATTTTTTTTAAATAAAGAAATAATGATGGTAATATGTACTTCTTAATTCACATGTAAAAGCATATGATGTAGATTAGAAAGTTGATAATACTGAGAAATATGCTGCATAATAGAAAATATCTATGTAATACTGGGTACAGAATCTTGAATGTAAAACTTGGTAAAAACCCACATCATTGTGTAGTTTTGTACAGTATTCCAACAGTTTGATGAGATTTACAAATCCTATTTGAATATCATTTTTCTTTAAATCATAACTCCATATCAGTCTCTGAAATGTAATTTCATTCACTGCATGACAAAAATGTTTGCATTTGTAATATTGATAAGATGAAAGAACTGGAGCTTACAAGATCTGTGTAAATGCACAAAAACAATATTCAATACTTCACTATGAGCCATGGACATTTGTACTTTATTACAGTCACATTGAAATATATTTCCTAAAAACAACAACAACAACAACAGTTAGTATATTTATGGAAACTTGAAAAGATAGGTTTAAAATAGCCTATCCTTGAAAACTTATCTTTGCATAAATGAGAGGAAACTGAAATATGTTCTTCTTCTGCATTCATGGGCTGCAACTCCCATGTTCACTCATGTGTACGGTGGGCTTTTAAGTCTATGACTGGTTTTTACCCAGCCATGCAGGCAGCCTTACTCCATTTTTTGGGGTGTGTATGCTGGGCATGTTTTTGTGTCCATAACCCATTGAAGACTGACATGGATTACAGGATCTTCTGCGTACAGACAAAAGGGGTCCAGGCACTAGCAGACCTGCACATACGTTGATCTGGGATATTGGAAATACCTCTACCCTTAACCCACCAGGTGCGCAGAAACCAGTGATGGAACTCAGGAAACTCGGGCAAGAATCCAGTGCTCTAACCATTCAGCCATCACACATCCCTCACACTGAAATACATTCTCCTTGCTGAATGATGAACACTCTGACATCACTGTGTGTGGATTACTTGTGAGTGGGCACATTCAGTTATACAGACAGTGGTACAGGAATGATGCTCAACACAAACATATATATATATATATATATATAAACATTTATAAACCATGATTGGAATATGTATACGTTCTGTGTGTGTGTGTGTGTGTGTGTATATATATATATATATATATATATATATATATGTATGTATGTATGTATGTATACACTAGGGAAGAAAAAGAAAACAGGAAAACAGAAACTATGAAAATGATTAAATAACAATTACTTAAAAAGATTAAAAAATTTATTTTAAAAAAACACACACAAAAAAACCCCATACAATTCACGTTATTATTACTTGGGTCTTTCTCAGTGCCTTGAGATTTCTTTTTAAGATATCATAATGATGGTAATTGCCAAATACAGTTAAAGGGAATGGAATGTCCAAGACCTTCATGATGATTTTAACCAAATTTGCACTGGTTTCTCACTCTTTCCTTTTCTTTCGTCTTTTTGTGTGTGTTCTAATTGGTTATGAGAGGTGAGGCACCAGACAGTTCCAGACTGCTGACTGAATTGGTCAGCACTGTGACATAGTATATTGCTGTGGAAAGTTGGGCGTTACGTGTGGCAGTATGCCTCAATTCACTGTATTGGTTCTATTGGTCCTGAGGTGGATGTCATCCACTTATGAGTCAGAGAGAATACTTTCCCCAGTGGAATTTGAGATGTTTGTGTGAAGCTTGTTGTAAAGTATGTGTGTGTGTGTGTGTGTGTGTGTGTGTGTGTCTGTCTGTCTGTCTGTCTGTTATTTATTTATTTATTCACTCATTTTGGGGGGAATTTTTATTTCTGTTTTCCCTCACTGAAAATCGAATATTCATTGTCAGTATTTTCTGTTTTGTTGAACCTTTAATGTATTCATGAATTGATTATTATTACTGATTATCTTATTGTGGCACACACACACCCACTAGTCTGTCAGTCTTCATGGTGCATGGAATGTATGTTATCATCACTGGCCTCCACTGGTCTGTCATGGTGCATGGAATGTATGTTATCATCACTGGCCTCCACTAGTCTGTCATGGTGCATGGAATGTATGCTGTCACCTCTGGCCTCCACTAGTCTGTCATGGTGCATGGAATGTATGATTTTTATTATCATCACCGGCCTCCACTGGTCTGTCATGGTGCATGGAATGTATGATTTTTATTATCATCACCGGCCTCCACTGGTCTGTCATGGTGCATGGAATGTATGATTTTTATTATCATCACCGGCCTCCACTGGTCTGTCATGGTGCATGGAATGTATGATTTTTATTATCATCACCGGCCTCCACTGGTCTGTCATGGTCCACTCTGTATCTCCCCCATGGAGCAGCAACATGTGCAATGAACAGACCAACTCACAAATGACACTCTCCGTTGCAATGGTCTGTAATTGTTTTGGTTATTATCATTATTATTACCATTATTTATGATTTGTATTATTGTGGTCTGTTTTTGGACAGATCAATAGAAAGAGTGTCCGGTTCTGTGTGAAAAGAGAAGCATATTTTTTGCTGGATTAACAACAACAAAAAATCCATGCAATTCAAGATTCAGGCCATGTACACTCCATATTTTTCTCCCCTTGTACATATCCCCCTCCCACTACCTCCCCTTCTCCCACCCTCATCTATCCAGTTTTCACCCATCTTCCCAACCAACTGTAAAAATTGTAAATTGAGCATGTGTTTTTCTTTCCCAGATAGTGAAGGCCAACTATAGCTGTTAGGAGTGGTGATGGCTTATGTTGTTTGTGCCTGGCATCATGTGTAAAGCGCTGTGCACAGTCGGCAGAGTTATACTGTGCACATGGCCTGCAAGGTTGAAGCACTCGTCACCTTTGCTGGGTTGGACATGTTGACCAAATGGATGACGTGGGATCGCCAAAGATAGTCTTCTTCTCTGAGCTGGCTAATGATGTACGGAACATCAGAAGACCACTGCAACATTTCAAGAGCTGCCTGAAAGCTTCCCTTGGGGCCTGCAGCATTCCCATCCTCAGGTGGGAAATCCTCACCGCTGACCAGAGTGCCTGTCCACTGGCTGCCTACCAGGGAGTTCCAGCGTTTGAGGAGAGGGTTCTTCAGGACCTCAACCAGATGTGACAGTCCTGCAGAGAGGAGACTGGATCTATCATCTGTTGCCAGCCCACATTGCTGCCACATCTGTGTTTCTGCCTTTAGGCTGCACTCCCATCTCCAAGGTCACTGACGTCTTCATCATTCACAACAGACTTCAGAGATCACTGGTCTTCTGGCTGACACATCAGGTATTCCTGTCCGTGTGAAGTTTGTGGAAATACATTAACTCCTTTTATTTATTTATGTATCTATTACTATGGAAATACAATGCTTATCTTATTTTCATTCATTCATATACATTTTTTTCTCTCTCTTTTTTTTATATAGATATTTTATGAACTGTTATTGTTGTTGTTATATAGTTGGCTGGCAGGCTGGTTTGTAACACTGAATTTCACATTACAACACAGCATGATCCAGACTAGTTAACTATGTGATGCAAACTTATTTACTGGAAAAAAAAAGTGTCAATAAATGTTGTATTTATAATACCCAATGTATGTTTTAAAGCTGGTAGAAATTTAGTGTCAGTAAATGAAATTATATATTTTATATCCAATATTTTTTCTACAGCAGCCAAGCCCCACATTGCTTTCTCTTCAGTGTGGAAAAGTGACATACATTTTGATCAGAATCATAGACTTGTTCTCAATACATTGTAGGAATCTGTATCTCTTCGATTTATGTGAATCACTTGGTGGATAATCCACTTCACATCTTTGAACATGTTACATATTACACTGATATTGTTACCAGAGTGTGCCTGTATTTCTCAGGCCAGCATAGAAAGTTTACACAACAGAAAGACAGGGTGGGTGACGTGGCAGGGCTGTATTTCTGCCTAGCATTTTAACCAGAGGAAAATTCTGCACTGGGATTTTTTTCTTTTCCAGCATTTTCTTGTTTTTCTGTCTTTTTGGTTATCCTTCCTCTTACCCATGTTCACTCAAAAACAACAAAATGTATGTAAATTGTGCCACAAAAGAAACATATCTGCTGTGCTTATGTGCAAACATACCAGTAGAAACTGAATGTTTGTTGACGCTGGTGGAAGAGAGTGTGTATATGCATTTTCCTGTGTGTGTGTGTGTGTGTTTGCTACTTCCTTTTTCTCAGGTACACACATGCTTGTGACTGAGACCTGTCAAGTTCACAGGAAAATGTCTTCACTGACTGATCATTCTGTGCTTCACCACTGTCCACTGAAGTTTTCAAAACTTGTCACTGTTACAAAGTGAAGGGGGTGGGGGTGGGTGTGACCATGAATCAAGGAAGAGCTGACTGTGACTTACATGGGTTTTCATGTTTACTATGTATTTTGCTCATTTCTAAAGTAACAGTGGTCAATTTTCGTCATCATGTAGAGAGTGAGGTCTGGTTTCATTGTGTCTGTTTTGGATTGTTTGATTTGTGGATGACATGAGTGAATAGACAAGAACAGTAAATCTCATTGCCAGTGTTAACACTGAAGACATCAACCACTGAATGCCAGTCCTTCCTGTACACATCTTCCCTATGCACTTCTGAATCCACTGCAGGTGACTGTTGTGATTCTGTTTTACGATTTGTATTTTGTCACAATGCTACAAATGAATTTGAACTCTTCGTCATATCAGCTTCAGCATTTGTTGCTAAAAACAGTCATTCATTTTGTATGTTTCTGTGACTTAATGAGTCTTCTTTTATGCACATTTCAGACTCCAAAACATTTTTTTTTTTCCTTTTCTTGTTAGATGGTAGGGGAGGGGGTGTCTTTTTACTTTAACAATGTGCGTCCACTTTTTTCTGAAGTAAAAAATATCCAAATAAAAGGTGTTAATTGGTACTTGACTAAGATCAAAATGTGTGTGTGTGTGTGTGTGTGTGTGTGTGTGAGAGAGAGAGAGAGAGAGAGAGAGAGAGAGAGAGAGAGTAACAAAGCTGTGGAAATAGCATTATTTGTTGAAATCCTACACGCTATTAAAATCTGATATAGCATATATTTATTGTGTATACATATCTTAGAGCCATTTTACCAATCATTATAGATCATTGTTTCATTTAGAACCAATTTTTCATGATGAGTAACTGCCATTTGCCAAAATCAGCTCCAATCAGTTTTCACACATTTTTTTCTTAGAGTATGTTGAGTGATTTGATATGCAGCCATATCTTGAACATAAGAACACAGGTGTACAAAGTTATGATTTTTTGTGTTACCTTTTTGATGCACATTCATGCTAAACACAACCTTTTTGATGCACATTCATGCTAAACACAACCTTTTTGAAGCACATTCATGCTAAACACAACCAGCAGCTGTCATCCAGTCTTGTGCAGCCAGACACGGAAGCAATGGTAAAACGCAGGTTTAGGAAGCGAGTGTCCAGTGGTTTGAGTCCCATGCAGGATGGGATTTTTACTCCCCCTCCACTAGGCCTTAAGTGCTGGTCTGGGTGCCTACCAGTATCATATGGATGAGGTCCCAAGTGCAGCAAATGGATTATCCCTGGAAAAATTCTGTAGAAAAACCCAGTTTGATAGCAAATCAAACTTGTGAACAGAAAAAAGAAGAAAATAATGAGGGTGGTGCTGCACAGTGGTGACGTGCTCTCCCTGGGGAGAGCAGCCTGAATTGTACACAGAGGAACCTGGTGTGCCACAAAGTAATACACTACGGTTCAATGCAATACACATGGTCACATTACAACGGTGAGACAGATTTCACAATGGTGCTCTCAGACTAAATGTATGAATTTTTCTGTCTGCTTGTTTTTAATGAACTGCTTGACTGCTGAACCTGGTGACATGAGATCAGTGCTGCATGAGTATGACAGGCATTTGGCACTGTCTGATTTCTTCACAATAGTGTAACTGATCTGAATGAACAAATGTAGTGCCCTCCCAAGAAGAAGAAGTCAGATAAATGACACCCTGACATGTAAGCTCTTTCTTATTTCAGTGACAGCCCTTCACAAACAGCATGCTCATCAGAAGCAATCAATGGATTTACTTTTTGCATGGTCTGAAACATACAATCTGAAATAAGTAGTTTGTGCGCAGAAATGGAATGCAATAGATATGACAACTTTTTTGTTTCTTTTTTTCTCAAGCATGTCATGTTTGCTGTGTGTTTCAGTAAATGATGCTACATCTGTGTTGACTCCAGTCAGCAACACTGTCCACTCCACACAGCACAGCACTGGCTGGAGCTGACTGTCTGACTTCTGTGGGCATGTGCTCTTTCAGCTACAAAAAGTGTGTCCGCCTTCTGGAAATTATGTTCTAGAAATGTTCTCTTTTCTATTTTTTTCCTTTTCATTATTCAAATGTTTTTGGTAGTTCCATGTGAAAACCCCTCCTTCCAGGCCTGTGAACAAAGAAGACCAGTGTAAGTTCAACCAGACTGAGAGAGACAGACACCTGCAGTGTTGGTCAAGAAATTTCAGAAACACTTCCAAAGATGAAGCCCTGGCAGTGGATAACCGTAGACTATGTGGTCCCAGTCCTTCCACTGGAGCCCATAGCACGCTCAGCTGTGGGTATGAGCTGGTGACAGGTAGAAGAAACACCTTTGACAGGGCTGGGACCTGTGTCCTCCCAGTTGAGTTGTCAGTCTGTGATACTGACCCCTTGGCCTGGCTTGTCTAGTGGTTTGTTTGTTTGTTTGTTTGTTGTTGTTTTTTTTGGGGGGGTTGTTGTTGTTGTTGTTGTTTTTTGTTTGTTTGTTTTTTTGTTGTTGTTGTTTTTTTTGGTTTGTTTTTTGTTTGTATAATTTTGTGTATTATATATATGGCAAAAAAAAACTATGAACATCAGTGACCTGTCCAAAGTTTATATGTATGAATATGACTATACTTGTGCCTGAATTTCTTTTCCAGGTTTTCTTTTTCAGGTTCTATGGGAAGAATTTTAATGGTGTTTTTAGCCCTGGTATAGCCTGGTGTCAGCAAGGCTATAAAGCAAAAATGATAACATCAACAAACATTAAACAGCACTCTTTCAAATGTGACTTTGTAAAGTGTAAGGAGAGAAATGGAGACACCCCCCAAAACCCCCCCATCTCACCTCCCATCACCCCCCTTCTCTCTCCATCATTGTACACTTGTCAGTGTGTCCCTACACTGGTGTACACAGTAAGATTGTCTGTATCAATACCTCTGTACACATAGTTTTACATAAATGAAATGTCTTGTTTGGAAAAATTAATAAAATGAATTAACTGAGATGATGCACATGATAATAAGCCCTGCATTCTTTCTATGCACACAAGCATTCACGGCACATGGGTTGAAAAAACAAATCCTTTTGTGTATACATTTTATGGATCTAATTATGCATCTGTTATCAACATAAAGTCATATTGGTTTACATACTTAATGCATCTTTGATCACAGTTTTTACAAACATTAGAGGTTGCTGAGGATTTATTTTTTCCCTGGAATTTGGGATTTTCAGATTTCAAAGAAGATGAGTGGAAAGTGGAATGATGGGGAAACTAATATGAAGATTCAGTTAGGTTTCATGAAACTAATATGAAGATTCAGTTAGGTTTCATGAAACTAATATGAAGATTCAGTTAGGTTTCATGAAACTAATATGGAGGTTCAGTTAGGTTTCATGAAACTAATATGGAGGTTCAATTAGGTTTGATGAAACTAAAGTGGAGGTTCAGTTAGGTTTGATGAAACTAATATGGAGACTCAGTTAGGTTTGATGAAACTAATATGAAGATTCAGTTAGGTTTGATGAAACTAATATGGAGGTTCAGTTAGGTTTGATGAAACTAATATGGAGGTTCAGTTAGGTTTGATGAAACTAATGTGGGGGTTCAGTTATGTCTGGGATTATTTCACAAGGCTGTTGGTATTCTACACTGGAATTCCTTCCACATGTATCAGTGTCAACCAGGCCTGACAGACACAGACACCTGCAGTGTTGGTCTTGAAATTTCAGCAACACTCCAAAACATGCATCCATGGAGTGGATGACCCTTGACTGAATGCTCCCAGTCTTCCCATTGGAGCCCCTAGCACATTCAACCCTGGGCAAGATATGGCCATGGGCCGAAAAATCCCACATCTGAAAAGGATTGAACCTCCTATTAGTCAGTCCACAAAGCTAACCACTTCACCACTTGTCAGTTCTTCATATTCATAGAAAACAAGATAATGTAAACTGTAAGCCAGATATATATGATCATATAAATTGAATGGTGTAAGTTTGGTATGTATTACAGAAGATGCACTATGATTATTGAATGTTTGAATATTAGGGGTTTTTTTTTCCCTTTTTGCAAGTGCATCTTTTTTTGTTTTTATCTGTATGTGTTTTTATTTTCAGCAAGAAAAATAAAGTATTCACTATGCATTGTTCATGTATTTAAGTTGCTAATAACTTTGATTGGTTTATTTGTCTCTTCTCCATCATCATCATCATCATCTTCTCTCTCTCTCTCTCTCTCTCTCTCTCTCTCTCTCTCCCTCTATGTATGTATGTATGCAAACAGGCATGCATGCATGTGTGTGTGTGTGTGTCACTGGGGTGCTGCACAGAACTGTTAACAAGTTTCCTCCAAGAATGTCGGTTGTGTTTCAAAGTCTTGATCTCTGATTTCAAAGACAGCATATCTTGCTTGTCAGGACTCATCGAGTCCGCTGAGTTCTTGCTCACTGTCAGGCCATCAGAGTCATCAGTGGTGATGGTTCATGATGGTTCTCTGAAAAAAATGTATGCATTCTATGGATTTCTACTGAACACAATACTTAAAGTATTTGAATTTGTTAAATCTCCAGTCTTTGATTTCAATCATAGAATAAATCAGGTGAATTCTTCTTATAACAAGAGAGGCAAGGCCTTCAAGACTCACTTGTGATACAATTTTTAAAAAATCCAAGCTTTTTATGTATTGAGTATAATTTCAAAATGTAATGTTTAAGATGAGAAAGATCAGTTTAAAGCAAATTAACTCCCCTAACATTAATTACAGAGTAATTTCCCTTATATACTATCTGCACCAAAACGTTTGCAAAATAAATAAAACTTCCATGCTTAGCAAAAGAAGTTCCTGTTTGAACAAAAAAAATGATAATAATGACTGCTCTTGTTGTTGGATCAGAATATCAGATCAAAGTGCCAAGTTTAGAGAATACAAAAAATATAAATATAACAGTAAATGCAGTTTGCATATAATTAGGCTTCGTTTTTTTTTTTTGGGGGGGGGGGGGGGTTGTGGGGTTTTTTTTTGTGCCCATCCCAGAGGTGCAATATTGTTTTAAACAAGATGACTGGAAAGAACTGTATTTTTCCTATTTTTATGCCTAATTTGGTGTCAACTGACAAAGTATTTGCAGAGAAAATGTCAATGTTAAAGTTTACCACGGACACACACACACACACACACACACACACACACACACACACAGACGACCGAACACCGGGTTAAAACATAGACTCACTTTGTTTACACAAGTGAGTCAAAAAAGCAACAAATGATTTAATTCAAGTCTCCATTCTGTATTATTTAATGCTTGTTAGGTGTCAAACTTTCTTCCATAAAGAAGGGATATCTCCTTGAGAAATATGCAAAATACACAAGTATGAATGGACATAATCAATGTTTCCAGTTCTGGCAGGTTAAATTTAAGTGAACACTTGTCAATTATCATACTGTCCAATGGCATTGCAGATTGTTGGAATACATGTGAAATATTTTATTCCAATCTCAGAGGAGGGTGAACGAATAAATAAAAAGGGGAAGAATTATGGAAAAGAAAAAATTATCTGTTCACTCCAGATTCTAACATATACGTTCTGGTATCGAGCAACATTTGCGGCATCAACCACTGGCCACTAGCAACCAAAGCAACTTGAACATTAGAAACACACAATGCAAGGTGGCGCCTGGTCACATGACAAAAGCGCATCACTTAAAATCTGGTTATATCTTTTCACACATGCACAAAATTGCTGGTAAAACAGGTTCCCGAATCTAGGATGCTGAAAAACTTAATAGAACTGAAAATGCGCAAAAGTCATTCGATCCTAAATGTTTTGATCTATTGCTCTCACAAACACATGCGATGCTACATATATGATTTTTTATTATCGATAACAATTAAAACGTACGTTTGTTACAGTATGAAAACATTCTGTAAACCACGTGATGTAAAATCGGGTTTTCATTCCATTCTCTTCCTGTCATAGCCATTGTTCAACATGCCCTTCAGTCTTCTCCTCACCCTTCGATCCTTCATCATCATGATCATCATCGAGTCATCCTCGATATACATCCTCTTTCCCTTTATCCTTCCACTGACGTTGAACGATATTTGTCAGATTCTGCCATCGTCCTGAAAAATCCTTTCGTCTCAGTGGCAGTGTAAAATATTTGAGGAACCTGTTGAGCAACCCTGTATCAAGAGCCCAGTACCAAGGAAACGCCCACCCACCCCCATTTTGAGTTTAAAATTGTTTGCTTATGAAATCAATATACTTTGTACCCCCCACCCCACCCCACACCCCTCTTTCACTATACAAAATAAAGAAAGAAAGAAAGAAAAAGGAGGAAAAATAATTGCCATGAGTTAAGTAATGGTAATTGCGTGTGCTATCTATAGCTGTGATTGTGTTGCATAAAATAAATAAATAAATAAATAATAATGCAGGTCTTTAGATCTAGAGAAACTGAATTTGGAAATGCCTGCAATGAGATGGTGAAAAATCAAGAGAGAATAATTATGTGTGTTTTGTTTCAGTAACTATTGACGGAGCTAGCGTTGTCCTCACTCACTCGATCTCAAACACAGAAACTTGTTTGTGGACATTTCCCACGTATCGCCGGAAAGGCCCGGGTGACTATTATCTTGATGCACACCATATATATGTGACCAACACAGTTATGAACAATCAACTTCGAAGTTATTGCAGCATCGAGGTCTTTATAACTGCCAAAAGCCCACGATCAATCATCATCACCACGAACCTGGACCTGACAAGACACAATTTAAAGCTACCTTCTGCTGTGTTCATTGTTTTCATGCGAAGCAACTTTCTGTAATTTATTATTATTTTTTTTTTTAATCATCAATCATTTCGCGAAATGTGTGTGTGTGAACAGAAAATGTACAAATACAATTCCCATTTCAAGTTTTAGGAATACGTGAAATCTAGATTTAATCTGGATTATAATACACACACACACACACACACACACACACACACACACACACACACATATATATATATATATATATATATATATATATATATATATATATATAAAAGGAACAACACATAAACTATGGGAAATGTTCATGTAAAGAATATTTTGGATCAGCGGTTCCCACTGCCATGCCGCGACTTTCTCAGTGAACATGAAAAGAACCAAGCAAAAGATCAGCTGCTCGCTGGAAACTTGAGGCTTGAGAGAGTCCAACGCCAGGCCGCCATATTCATTACCAGGGACTACAGAGCAAGGGATCCAGGCTGCGTGACCAAATGCTACAAAACCAAAATTTACCACTTTTAGAGGATTGTCGCAAAAATCATACGACTTACTTGTTGACAACCACAAGGAAAGTTCTTGACACCTGCAAGCAAGACCAGCAGAAGATTCAAGCCCACATCTTTTAAAGACCATAATACTGACAATATGGAAGAAAGAAGAAATTTCAACAACAGCAAGGGCTATGTCATTCCATTCTGCAGGACAGACCAGCCGTAAAGAACTCATTCGTGAAAACAATAGCGGAATGGAATCAGCTGGAGGACTGAAGGAGTTGTGACCGCAGGGACGACCGCAGCATTCAAGGCGGCCATCAAAAGACCCCTGCCAGCTCCTGTTTTCCATCGCAGATCGGATAATAGTAGTAGTAGTAGTAGTTTCGTTTGTTTGTTTTTCTGCTGTTGTTTTTTGTTGTTGTTGTTTGTTTGTTTGTTGTTGTGGTTTTTGTTGTTGTTGTTTTGTTTGTTTGTTTTGTTTTGCTATGTTTTGCATGCGCTCTCCCAAGTTCCGTTGCGGCGATGGCCATACTGGCCTCTGCGACGTATATATCCTGATCCTCGCTGTTACCACTTCGATCAATGTCCACTGCTTCTGAACTGGGAGCACAAAAGATCGGCATTCTTCGGGTTAGGAGTTGACTTACATCCTTAGACAGATTGATAAAATGAATCATGCGAGGAACTGTTTTCAGACTGGCTCTGAAAGAACAACAGATCGCCTGGCGGACAGAGTAGCCATGACAGCACTGTACCCCAGACCCCCCCCCCCTCCCCCGTCCCCACTCGATCCCCTTCCCTTTCCCTTCCGAAATTCGGCTGGCGTTCTCTCTCTCTCTCTCTCCCTCTCTAATCGGTTGTTTCCGCGTGTTTGTGTGCAGTGTGCGCGTGAGTGTGAGACCTTTTGAATATGTTTGAGGGGGTGGGTGTGCGTGTGCGCCGGTGCGTGCGTGCGTGATTGAGAGAGAGAAAGAGAGAGAGAGAGAACTGAATTGAATTGATTTGGTTTTATTTCTGAGGGCAGTAGAGTTAGCAAGACAATGTTTTCTTTTGTTTTTATTTTACTTTATTATTTTATTTTATAACCAGAGTTCGAAGGGGAAACACAGAGAGAGACACAGAGAGAATATTTCGGTTTCAGTGTAAAAATTAAGTTAATGTATTCCGGCATGATGAATGCATGATCTTTGAAGCCTATAGTAAAGAATACTCCATGATATATACACGGTAACAATATGCAGTATTCAGTGTGTCGGCTTGATTATAATCGACACAAATTTTCAATTATAACTGACAAACTGAATTGGAACGAAGCAGTTAACTTTATCTTAAAAAATACATTTAAAGAAAAGTTGTGGGCACCAACGAAATGAAGTGGAGTTAGCTGATATTTTCAATGTTTCGGTGCCGCTGTCGGAAACTTTACCGTTGGTCCAGTCACAATACAGAGAATCCAAGGACATCTCGATCTACCGTGGCATACAATTTATTCAGCAAAGCTATTTTCCCCTTCAAGACCTGACTAAGCGCGTTGGGTTACGCTGCTGGTCAGGCATCTGCTTAAGTAGCAGATGCGGTGTAACGTATATAGGTAGGTATATATATGGTTTTCTCCGAAGGCAGTGATGCCTCATTGAATAACTGAACTGAACTAACTTAAAACCCATTTCAGCTGGAAGCCTCCTTTACTTCTGCAGGATTCATTGACAAAACTATACAAGCATGTCCGAAACACGCAGAATGCGACAAGCTGAAACACTGGGTCGGTCTTTGCCACGGTGAAAATTGTCTGGATTTTTCTGCATTGTGCTGTGCTGTGTTGTGTTGTGTTGCGTTGCGTCACTGAGTTGCATTGCGTTGCACTGTTAACTTTCGCCACAACAGATTAATTTTAGCCTATCTATGTGAAATTCGGGTGCTCTCCCCAGAAAGAGTGCGTCGCCTCAGTGCTGGGACATCTTTTTTTCTTCTTTTTTTCTTTCTTTCTTTTTTAATTTTTTTTTTCTGCAGGCGTATTTGTTTTACTAATATCAAAGTTGATTTTCTACATAATTTTGCAAGTCAGAAGTGTTGTTTCCTGGCGTGGGTTCTTTTTTTTCTTCCCTATTATTTGCACCGTTTCAGTAGCATTACTCCCACGCTGCTCATTTAGATTCCTCCATACACGGCCACACCCGGGTTCGTCCGTCACAGTTCCAGCGTCGGCAGTCCGCAGGGAACCATTGATGTTAGGTCGCCAGGAGGCCACAAACCAGAGGAGACCCTGCACTGCTCCTGAGTCACTTCGGTGGTGTTCAGTGGTGCCTGTTCTGATTTAACTTACTTAGGACACCACCTACTAAGCCCCTACTAACGACCGAATAATGGCTTAGTCGCGGAGCCGGACTGAGTGAGCGTCCCTCCCAGAGTGGAGACTGGCGTGGGTTCTTTTTACCGATGCACTAAGTCAGTGCATGCTACACACCTCGTTTATGATGATTGCCTTTGACCTCTTTTTCTATTCTCCCATTTTTGTTATTTCCCCTTATTTGCTTGGTTGTTGTCACTATTGTTATTTATATTGTTTTGCTCTGCCTCTGTACCCGTCATCCTGTCATTGACATGTTTGGTTGTTTTTCTGTGACTCAAAAGAGTTAATAGGAATAAACTGATTCAATTGTTCATTGTTTGTTAGTGAACATCAGTTCAGAAGAAAACGAAAATTCAGACGCTGCACTTACGCCTGTGACTTTCATCTAGAGTTGTGTACAGCTGATGTACCGGCCTTAATTCCGGCAATGAAAACGTGACCAAGGTTTAAAAAACAAATCTTGCAGCAGTAGCTTCGAAAATAGGGAAAGCAGTAAAGGAGAAAACACATACACACGCACGGCACGCACGCACGCATGACACTCACGCGCACACACACACACACACACACACACTGTTAGAATGAATTAAACATAAGGCTTCAAGGTATGCTAGTGACACAATCGGTCCCCGAGTCCTTAAGCTCATCATCCCATGAAATATATGCATACCTCGATTCTTGTACATGCAGTAATTTCTCAATTTATTTTACGTTCACTCTGAAAATTATCATGTTCTTTGAAACATATATAGATTATTTTTTAGTGCGCGAAAATATATGATACAAAAAAACAAACAACGACAACAACAAAAATTACCTGTATACCTACTGCACCAACACTATTTGAGCGGATCCTTTGTTATTTGACTGTACAAATCTCACAACTCAACAGGGGGGGGTGTATCTGAGCACAAGATACAGCCATATTCACGCTGTTTTGTATGATTCCCAGCAAATTGTAACATCAGTTGCTGATGTGACATGCAACTATGTGGTATCTGGCTTGTGTATATATGGTGTACTGTCAATTAATATATATATATATATATATATATATATATATATATATATTTAATTGACAGTACACCATCACTCCACGGTTAGGTGTGTGTGTGTGTGTGTGTGTGTGTGCGCGCGCGCGCGCGCGCGCGCCGAGTTCCGGCGCGCGTGCGCGCTTTTTCTCAGTACACCCCCCCCCACCCTCACACATCCATTGTATATGTATGTATACACGTTATGAAAAAAATGAATGTGTACGTGTGTAAATCACCTTATAAATAACAAATCAGTGAGAATACTGTGTGTGTGTGTGTGTGTGTGTGTGTGTGTGTGTGTGTGTGTGTTGTTGTTTATTAATGTAATGTCTGTTCACTTAAGTGATCAGACGGAAAAAGGAGTGTGCAGTGTACTAGTGTTTATGTGTGTGGGAACGTATTCGGACTGTATACAATTACAAGTGTGACAAGAAATAGAAATTTAGAATGGAGAATGAAATTGGGGGATGGAAACAAACTAAGGAATCCAGCTAATTAGCCACAAAATCGTCCATCTGACCATAAAATCAACTAACTTGTAAAAACAGGTAAGAGCCAAATGTCAGAATACTTTATAAAGAGAGCCAGGTGGATATTATTGACAGAAATACATACACGACAGGTAAAATACAGTTCAAGAGGCCCAAGGTATATGTGGAGGTGGGGATAGGGGAGTCGGGGGAGGGGGGAGGGGCGGTGAGCGAATAATGAACGAGAAAGAGAAGTGAGAGAGAGAGAGAGAGAGAGAGAGAGAGAGAGAGAGAGAGAGAGACTCGGACAGACAGACGGGCAGAGGGAGAAAGAGATACAGACGGGTACTGTAGACTGACAGACAGAGGAAGAGACAAAGAGGCACACAGAGAGGGAGAGACAGTGAGAAACAGTCAGCGACACCAGAGAGAGACAAGACAAACTGTTTCATTTTGGATGCCAATAGTGTTTTTGTTTTCATCCAGTGTCCGCCCTATATAGGGCCCGTACTGCAAATAATAAAGGACAAAACCAAGGGTACGAAAACACGAGAGACAGACAGACAGTTGGAGATCAAGAGAAGGACAGACAGAGAGACAGACATAGACAGAGAGTAGAAAGACAGAGAGTTGGAAAGAGATAGGGTGAGACAAACAGAAGATTTGAGAGGGAGAGACAGAGAGACAGACAGAAACATAGACATAGATGCAGAAAGAGACAGAGAGAGATGGATAAAAGAGAGAGAAACAGAGAGAGAGAGACAAACTGAGGGTTGGAAAGAGAGAGAGGGTGGCAGACAGACAAGCAGACAGTCAGACAGACAGACAGACAAACAGACAGACAGAGGGTCAGAGAGATACGGATAGTTTATTCAATAAAGGCCATGGCCCCTCGTGAAGGGGGTATAGTGAACCAACATTCCAAAAAGAAAATCAACAATGACAACAGTAAATGATGAATTGCAAATGATCAACTATTAACTGGACAATACATAACTAATAATGATTAACTACATAATACTGCACTATTAATCCTGAAAGTAATGATATGGTTTTTACCAGATGGCAGCTGGGTCTCACATTCGTGTTCCGTTAGAGAAGCTGGTGTGTGGAAAGGTGAAAGGAGGGGCTATGGGTGGAGGGAGCTGAGGGAGGAGACAGAGTGGGTCAGAAATAGAAGTGAAGGAAGAATAAAAGTGATGGGAGAGGGAAAACTAAGCAGATGAGACAGCCAGGGAAGAGTTGCATCAGTGATACTCTCGCACTTTATTTCACACCGCTTGATGTCTTTTATTCTGTTACTGATTTTGATCGTTCAGGTTACACATTGTAAAGGTCATGACAAAACACTGTTCACTTCGGACAGAGACAGAACAGAGTATCTGAGTCTGAATGGTTTACTGATTAGACAAACCAACAGATAGACTTACAGACAGAGACAGGCAAACATAGACTTTCAAAAGATAATTTTGCTATAACTGAGGCCTTCAGACAAAAAACAACAACATCGAATACATACAAAATACATTTAAAAAAGGAAGGAAAAAAACAACAACAAAACAAAACAAAACAAACAAACAAACAACAACTACAACAATAACAAAACACACACACAAAAACACAAAACAAACAAACAAGCAAAATACAAAACAAACAAAAAACAAAACAAAAAAACAACAACAAAAAACAAACAAACAAACAACAACAAAAACACCCCGAAACTCGACTTCTTTCAACAGTCGACTCTGTTGATTCCGAATAATTATTTCATTCATTCACGGGACGCAACTCTGCCAGTCCTAATGTCGTTTGCCAACGGGACACAACTGTGTGTGTGTGTGTGTGTGTGTGTGTGTGTGTGTGTGTGTGTGTGTGTGTGTGTGTGTGTGTGTGTGTGAGAGAGAGAGAGAGAGAGAGAGAGAGAGAGAGAGAGAAAAGATTCATTCGCTTTTTTTTTTTTAACGCGCACGGTGCAGACACCCGAACATACTGATATCACAACTGAATTTGATTATGAATCAATTGAAATATTGCATGCTAGCGATAATTTTGTGTTTTTGGAACACATAATGTATATTATAAAGAAGGGGAAGGTGGTTTATAAGTATATGCTTTGATATGAAAGCGTGCTTCAGATGAGAAAATTGGTACTAACATTTTGACAGCATCCATATATGTAATCTGTGATTGTCAGCAGTTTCAAAACTTGCCGTTTCCATAAATTCCATGGAACTTTGAGATTCATAGATATTATGGCAATGATACTCGATCCTTCATATAGATTGAATGAATCAGATAAATGAAACCTCAATGAATGAAAGTGGGAGTGCAATTAACTATATAAAAATAAATATAACTTTATGAGTGGAAACGAAATCGGTCAGTTCATCACAAGCAGTATAAGTAGAAAGACCACTGGCCAGCTATATAAACATCGTGTGAATGAAAGCCGAGCACGCAATTCTTGTCAGTTCTTTCAATTCTTGTCATGAGTAACAAAAAAAGATATATTCTTAATACACACACACACACACACACACACACACACACACACACACACACACACAATATATCATACGTGTTCCTGTTTATTTGGAATTTGGAATTAGCCTTTGCTCCCACTTTAACGGCATACAGTAATATAGAATACAGAACTCACCATAAATGTTGACCTTGCCTGTAGACTTCTTTTCGAGTGCATGAAACATAAGACTTAGAAAGACCATCAAAACATGCATCTGTATTCAGCTGTGCTTGATTTTTTTTTTCCCCTGTGAGAAACGTGACCTTTAATTCAAAAACATCTTACAAGTTTTTGCCATGTTTGCGTAATTTCCAAAATCAGGAAACGGTGTTTCATTTTCATCAGAGCAGATTCAAAAGCAAGCAAGGAGCATATTAGGGTGTAAGTTTTGGCAAAAAATGGCCAAATGAGACAAGAAAAACACTGTTGCTAGGGTAACATGCCTACGCTCGGGTGCAAATTCCATGAATAGATGCTACAGCCTCGCTTGGGAAAAACGAGTTCGCCATGTTGGAATCCGAAGTTTGCCGAAAATTTCATGGCCTCTTCGTTTCAACTTGGTGAAGGAGTACTACGGGGTGGATTCTGTTCTTTGAATTTGAACTCCTGGAATAGTGTGTGACATAATCTGTGTGGATTTCTACTTCTGGTGGTGAAAATAGAGTTTTTATCGGAGGAAGACTCGGTTCAAACCAATCGTTTGCGCGCCATTCGTGTGTCCCAAAGCCATTTGGGTCAAGTTGACTCATGTTATCCATGTAAACTTTGGATTTTACACTGTTTCTTTGGATTATTTACCAAATTAACGTTCAAGACAAGATGCTTTTGAGGTGAGTTTGATCAACATTTTGTTTGGAAGCTTTGAATTCCGCTATCTTCTGTGAAATCGTTTCTTCTTTCCTCTCCTGATGACAAGGATTGGTCCTTTCGCACTCAATGGCATGAGTGATAACCGACCGCCCACTTAACAAGTTCGTCATGAATAATCTACTGTCGATGTTTCATTGTACTTACTAACACAAATACACTGATAGGGGAGGCTGTGTGTATAAGTGCTTTGCATTGAAAGTTTGAAAAATCTTTAATTCTTGTAAATAAGATTTACCTAACTGGTTTTGGCATTCGACTCGGTTCAGACTTGTCAGACCGTGCTACAGCACGATCGATTGAGTGGAAAGGGGATAAAACCAGAATGATCTCATACACATATCGTTTAATCACCATTGGGGAGTAAAATAGAGGGATGCGTATTGTTAAGAAAAATGCGATTGTGGCATTTGAATTAAGTGTAAGGTTAATGGGGTTTTGTAGAATAATTAGGCCTAATCGTCTGTGCTGTTGCGAAGCGTTTTCCATTTTGACGTTACATGCATGCGCAGAGCGCCATTCTTGGCCGCTTCCGTGTTTACTGGGTCACACGTCAGTGTTCTCGCAGTGCTGTTCCCATGCTGTCTTGACCCAAGACAAAAGGATGCGGCAACAACGCATGCGGTTTTCTTTTTCTGTCGTGTGTGTGTGTGTGTGTGTGTGTTTTGCTTTTGTACTGTTTTGTTTTATTGTTTATTTTTTTGTTTTTCTCGAAGAATGGAGAAAGGGCGTCCATCATTTGAAAAGACCGTCTAAATGAAATCTGAAAGCAAATAGATCTAGTATTTTCTTGTTTGGTTTAGTTTCGCGTGACTTTAATTCCGTGCATAAAGCCTAGTCTCTTAATGCACAGGTATCTGTTTACATCAATCTTTTTGTGTAATTTGGGACAAACAAACTATAGACACATCCAAGGACAGCAGTGTCTTGTTTCATAAGTCAAACTCAGAAACTTGTCACAGCACAAGTAATTGCTTATGTTTCAGTTATGACTTGGGTTTGTTAATACATAAGTCAAATTGTTTGTACCACTAACTCCTGTAAACACAGGTCAACAGGCATATATGCATACACACCAAATTGCCATTGTGAACAGAGGGAAAAGATTTTTACTGTCAATAAGATGGACAGCAGAAGTACAGTTCATGCATTTGCAAAACAAAATTTATCATATTTTTTAAAATATATTTATGGTATTTGGATCATTCTTTACAGCTGGTCAGTGATATAAATTACTCATTTCAGTGACAAAATAAAGGTAAACATCAGAACTATTTTCTTGCTTTGTGATTGATTGGATTGCTTAATTCATTTGTTGAGTATCAGTATCAGTAGCTCAAGGAGACATCACTGCATTCAGACAAATCCACATCTACACCACATCTGCCAAGCAGATGCCTCACCAGCAGCATAACCCAACATGCTTAGTCAGGCCTTGAGAAGAAAAAAAGTTCATATTTATATGTGAAAGAATGTTTGAATAGTGAATACTGAGCAATCATATCATTTGATTATTAAACACACAGTTTGGGGAAGTCTTTGCTACACAAACTCCTTTGGCAGGCCTCAGACATATTGTGGAGCAAAAAAGAACTCTTTGACTTGAACTTCATTCTTGACCCCATCTCCTTTCCCTACTCATGTGTGCCTCTACCTCAGTCTGTCTCAGACATTTCAGACTCTGTCAGTCTGTCCTCACATGCATGTGCTGCAAGCAAAAGTCTTTCCATTGTATTTCTTTAGTCATTAAACTTCTGAATAGCAGTCTGTATTATTTCGATCACAGATGACATTCCCCACTCAGTCTCAATGCTGTGTTTTGAATTGAATGCATGAATATTGTGTCCAAATTTATTATTGAAAACCAAGAAAACAATTGAAACAAAAAAACACAACAGATTTTGATGTTTGCCCAAGGTCATCAGATTCATCAGGCATATATAATGTATACAGTTTAACAACCACAGAAAGAAAATGGAACAGGTGACAATCTGAACAATGGGTCTCACCTGGGCTTGAAGAGAACTGTGTGTGTGTGTGTGTGTGTGTGTGTGTGTGTGTGTGTGTGTGTGTGTGATATTCACCAAGGTCACCAAGTTTCAAACCAGCCAAACTTGTGACTTTCCCCCAAAATGTAACTTCAGTAAATTGAACACACACACACACACACACACACACACACACACACACACACACACACTTTCTTCTTTCTTTTTTTGAGAAGCATAATTTTCCAAAACTTATGAAACTCTGCTATGTTGATATTTGTAAATCAGTGAGAAAGTGGACATTGCAAACTTAAGTAATTGGTATACATGTACACAGTCAAGTGATAATGATTCACACAAAATAAAAGCTGACCAAGTCACCCTCTTCCTTTTGGTTCACTTTATTGCTAGCAGTGTCAAGAAAGAGGCATGGCAGCTACTCAGTAGAAAATACACAAAATTGTACATCTTATACTTTGCCACTTCTTTTTGACACAAATCTGACAATGGTATTAATTAAAGAAAGAAGAAGACAAATGAAATAAAAGTTTTTCAACATTTTTGGCACACTTAAGATACTTATGATTTTTGAGATTATAATGAGATTCCTTACTCAGTTTTCTTTTAGTTTTTCCATCTGTAATCTATGCATGCATTATTATTAATGTATCACAGTTGTTACATTAGCAATAGATTTCATGTGTGCATGGTTACATAACCAAAATTTTAACATGTGAATTACATCTGTCTTGCAGTCATGAATCTCAGCGTGACTGGGTTTTCTGTTGTGTAGAGATTAGTGTTTCAATTTTTCATACTGTATGAGTCTGTCACTCAATATTTATACTACTTTGATAATTTGATTAGACCATTCTGCACAGTTTTGCATTTAATTGTTAAAATGATTGCAGACATGTTTGGTTATTCAAATTGTGACCACTCATTTTCCTCACCAACTGAAACATCCGTAATTTTTTTTATTATTTTTTTTTTTTTTATAGCATATCCATTTCTAGTAATTCTACAAAAGCAGCATGACATTTCATGAATTCAAAATTAAAGTAAGAATTAATAGTACTCTGTATCAGTTCTCAAGGCAGTGCCCCAGTGTTTGCTGTCATTGCCATTTCAGCCATAAGCAACTTTTTATTATGATTATATAATTGTCTGAAAGTAGTGAAAGCTTTGGTGGCAGTTTCACTTTCAGTTTTAAGAAGAAGTCAAAACATGCTGAGTGATCCGTATAGTCTGCTACACCACAACTTTTTTTCTTCTTTTTTTTCTGTTTCTAATCAGGATCATACACCTGACATGCACATGACAAACCCAAGAAACTGGTTAGACACTTGAGGTGGAACACCATGGTTATTGTTATTGTTAATCCTCTGTCAACAGATAAGATTCTGTTGAAAACCAATGTTTGTCCTGGAATGAAATCAGTCAAGCTGTCAACTGACCTTTCTGCCCAGATTTAAATGGATCAGATCCAAGATCTATGAGACAGTGACTCAGTGCTCATTCATTTAAAACACACCATAATTCTTGAGTGAAGTGTGTGTGTGTGTGTTTGAGGGGGTGGGTGTTGTTATATATATGTGTGTGTGTGTGTGTGTGTGTGTGTTGCTATCTGTAATAGCATATTATAGTGTAAACAATCTGTAAATAATATTGCAACATGATAATGATAATCTGTAATGATAATGAGAAGGAAAAAGCAATTGAGTGGTTAGCTTAAAGTGTTTGACTTTTAATCTGAGTGTCCTGGGTTCAAATCTTGGTAATGGTGCCTGGTAGGTAAAGGGTGGAGATTTTTCCGATCTGTCTCTAGTTTCATGTCAACATATTATATGCAGACCTGCTAGTGCCTGAACCCCTTCATGTGTATAAGTATGCAGAAGATCAAATAAGTAATAAGCACATAAAAGATCCTTGTCAGCGTTTGGTGGGTTATGGAAACAAGAACATACCCAGCATGCACACACCCAAAAATAGACTATGGCTGCCTACATGGTGGGGTAAATAAACAAAACAGTCACACATGTAAAATGTTACATATTTGTATCAGTGTATGAGAATGTTTTGTGTGTGACTGAAACCTGATTGAATGACACAGGATATAATGATGAGTGCCAAGTGGCAGCTGGCAGTCAGCTCTAACCAGGTAGGCAGCCTGTTGTGCAAATGACTCTGTTTATAAAGTGCTTAGTGCTTGGTCACTGGCTGAGGATAGGCTCTATATCATTCATATCATCAATTACCAAACTGCATGGATGAATGATGTTGATCAACTGGTACAAATCACATGTGATAAATTTGCCATTGAATTTGAAATAACAGTTATAAACAAAATTACAGTTATGTAATTCTTCAAAAAAAAATGACCTTTAGTATTGTCCTTCAGCAGACTGTGAGTTTAAAACTAAAAAAAAGAGACTCAGACTGTCTCAAATTTGATGCATTAAATTTAAAAGAACAAAATAATGATAGTTTTAAATCATAAAAAAAGGAGTTTAAAGACAGAAAGGAAGGAAGAACATCAGTCATTCAGTACGTGTACCTGTCTTGTGTACATGTGTGTATTGTATCTTGATGAGTTGATACTTGATCTTTTGTGTCTTGACAGCATGTATTATCACTCACTGACTCAGTGTTGCTAGCCAGTCTTCTGTTTCCTCTTCCTTAATCTGTGAAGAGCTACTGGGATGCTGCACTAAAGAACTGTTCACCAGATTCCTCTAGGCCTGTTGGTTGTGTGTAAGGCTGATATCTCTGAGAAATGGTTTTCCTTTGTCAGTTTTGTTGTTGTTGTTGTTGTCTTCATCTCCGTCATCCCCGGAGGATTCATTTGACAAGACCATTTGATCATGTTACTTGACAATACCACTACCAATGTGGTTTTTGTTTCTTAACCGATGTCAGCAGATCTACACACATGGTCCAGTATGCTGCTTGATGGTTTGGTGCACGTTCATGTGATAGGAACAGTGTTACTGTTAGGTGTATCTGCTGATTGGTATCATACGAAAACAGCACATTTCCATGGCTTGGATTCTTCTAAGTTGGTGAGTTCTTGCTTATTCAGTTATTGCCTGCTAGCTATTGATGTCATTGGTAAAGCAAAGGTTTTGGATGGTTCTTCCATGAATGTGTTGAAAGTGTGTAAGACTGGATCAGAGCAGTCCTGATAAACTCCAGATGGAACCACTCTTCAGTAGCACTGCTATTAGCATTATCAGTTGTGAGTACATGTTGCTTTTGAGTATGGTTTGTGGATAACTAGTGATTTCCTTATGTACCATGCCAGCATGATGTGTGGACCTCTTTAATTACATTCTTGTGTATTCACAGAAAAAAAGAGATAAAATGCACTTTAATTATGCTAATGTTATCTATGTCAGTACTTGTAAGTTGGGTTATATACTTATAAAAACATTATATACCCTGAAAACGAAGTACGGCTGCTCAAATGACAAAATTAAAATGGTCATGAATGTAAAAGTGTTTTTGTTAATTGTAGAACTTTGTATTTGGATGTATTTTGATGAGATATCAATTCTTCTTGAAAGGGTCACACTCTTGCATTTATAATGTAAGTGAAATAAACACAGAAATTGCCTAAGAATGGTGAAGAAACCTCTCAGATTCAAACGTGTGCAAAATGGAAGAGATTGCATTGTTTGTAACTGTTTTGAACACTAAATTCTGTATTTCTTGACATCAGGCAGCTCCGTTAAGCAGATGTTCCATGATGTGGATGATGGTTTCTTATGTACAGTGAAATGTACTGAAGCCATCCTCAGTTTGAAAAAGCCAAACCGGCACTGTATTCTGCAGCAGTTCACATTACAATACAATATTACAAACATTAACGCACATATTCATAAACGCTGATCAGTATCATTGTGTAAATGTACCTCTTTTTTTTTTTCTTGGCTTGTATATAAATTATATTATAAAAATTATGAATATTTATAGAACCTTAAAAGTGAAAGCCCTTTTAGAATGACTGGTTTTACGAAAAATTAATGTCAGGTGACTGATTCACTGCCACATCGGATCGATGGGTTATTTCAAAATTGTATACCTGCGTCAATGGCCAGTGACCGACACGAAACCTAAACCTTGCTCATGAAAAGGCTGTATCAAATAATAGTATTCCCACACAATGCAAAAGATTCTTAATTGTTTGGAGCAATTAGATCTAAGTGTCCTGGGCACAAAGCACTGTCTTGGCATCCTGTACCTGTGGTCTTATGCCATACTGTCATGGTGACATCAGTTTTTATAAATTTCCCCGAAGTTAGTGTGTTGTAAACTGGTGTCCTGTGTGGAACAGGCACAAGTGAAATGGGTGCATTAACATTGAAAAAAACAGCAAATCCTGTAGGACCCACAGGCTGCTGAAACAGGCAACAACATCAAACTGTCAAAGTTGAGCCCAGCAGACATGATCAAGTCAAGAATAGCATGTGCACATGAAAGCAACTTAGGCCAAAAGGCTACAAGACACTGGTACTAGTGGTGCACCACTGGCAAGCTTGATTGAACTAAAACTGAAAGACAGCTTGGGTCAGGGTACTCTCACCTTTGCCAGTAGTATGATTATGTGCATTATGATAAATCATAAAATTTTCGCAACAAATTTAACAATAGTATGTACTCACAATGACCCAAAGGCAAGCACAGATGCAGACCCTGAGACTGCGAACATGTTGCTCCAGGTCCTACAGTTCGTCTTCCAAAAATCAAAGTGCATGTTCTGACTGAGTGGTTGGTGATTCTGGAATATTCAGACTCATATCACTGTCAAATTGGTTAATGGTTATTTAACTTGAATAAGTAGTTAACTTAAATTTTAACAATTTAACTTTTTAAGTATGGGGGGGAAAAAAGAATGCAGAAGTTCTAGTTTTAGTTCTGTTGTTCTTTACTTCTTATTAACATTACTTACATTGTATTAACTTAATTAAGTGAAGAACACAAGAAACCCCAAGGACTTTGTCTCTCAATGCAATGTGAACCCTGGTACAACACCAGAAAGTGAACTTCACATACTATAGGATTGTTAAGTGAATCAGGACAGGGTGCTAATTGCTATACAGTTGGTTACCTAATGATGACTGAATATTTTTTTTTTTTTTTTTCTCAAGGCCTGAGTAAACGCTTTGGGTTACGCTGCTGGTCAGGCATCTGCTTGGCAGATGTGATGTAGCGTATATGGATTTGTCCGAACGCAGTGACGCCTCCTTGAGCTACTGATACTGATACTGATGACTGAACAGTGATCCTAGGCTACAGGTTTGCAGGCTTATCAATACAATAGAGCACAAACTGAAGATAGGACCCCAGCTGATCATTTCAGATACTGTTCACTCACACTCTCATCACTGCTCCAGGTTAAGTCAGTGAGGGAGGGAACAACATGCAAGACTTGCCCGCTTCATATTGGGCCTTTTAATCTCTGGCTGCCCAAGCTGTAAGCAGGTGCTGTTTTGCAGCATTTCTTTTCCTTTTTCTGCACTGTCTAAATGGCCAAACTTTCACACCACTCACCCTCAATGTCCCATCTATACCCACACCCTGGCACATCCTGTTGCAGTCTAGCACCAGTAGTCCACATACCTAGGAATTCATTTGAGTGCAGGACATTGGATGCTTTACTGATAGCTCTTGCAAATGACCGAAACTTTTTCAGTCAAATCAGTTCCTCGTCCAACCTTTTCTTCTTCTTTTTTTCTTTTTTTTTTTTTTTTTTTTTACCAGACACAACAGTCAGTGTATATGACCAAGATGAATCCATTTTTGTGGACTAATAAAAGCACAGCTAAAATTATTTTGAGCCACTCAGCCAGTATGAGTATGCATGCAGCTTATCGCTCATTCTGACAGTGTATTCTGCTCTCTGTTCTGATGTCAATGTCTATTCCAAAATTATGCCACCAAAGATTAAGCCAGTGAAATGAGGTTCTTTTAAATTTCAAATCTAATTAAGTTACAAGCTATTACTTTGGAAAAGTGCACTTGATTTATCTAGCTGGAAATGCAGAAGAAACTAGAGGACACATGTCTTGGCTTAAGGAAAATCAATAGGACATTTTGGAAGTCTGTCCGAAAGTATCTGAAATGAGCAGCTGCGGTTCTCTCTGCAGTCTTTGCTCTATTGCAGTGAGAAGTAAATAAACAAAGCAAACAAAAGTGATTTTTTTAAAAGTATATTTGATAAAATTTGTTAGAAATTTTATGTTGTAGATTAAAAACAACTAAAACTGTTGGTTTCCACCAAAAGAAGTGTGATGATGAGCACTTCTTCTGGGTGGACTGTAGAGCAAAAGTAAATTTAAAGAAAATGTGTCAGAACTTTGTGACAAGGATTCAAGAAGGGAAGCAACACACTTTTGCACAGTACAAAACAGATTGAAAGGAAAAACAAAGCATACCTTTTCTTTAACTTAAATTCAGCTCTGAGATCAATGGAATCCAGTATCCTGCTATCCATGTCCAGCAAAGCTCCACACATAATGACATACCCAGCTTCTTTCCTCCCAGACCTACATACTCAGGTTAGTGAGAACATGGTTTATGATGTTTGGTATCACACACTATCCCCATTTGAAAAGGCAGACTGAGAGACTGTCACACAGTGTCAGAAAGTAACCAGAGAGGAGTGTACAACTAAGTTATTAATAGAGATTAGATTAATGACCATTCTTATAGAATATAAAGATAGGCTGGAAAATGGAATCTTCAAGTGAAATTATAACCAATAGGAGTTAAAAGTGGTGTTTTTTTTTGTTGCAAAAAACCAAGATTGTCACACAAATTAATGGTGTATTATAAAACTTCTTCAGATTAGCTCATTGTCATGATTGTGATTGATGTTATATACAAAATCTGTTGTAAAGAATTTTTTAATAAACTTTATTGAAATTTGTATGCAGCATTTTAACTGACAGTTCAGCTAACTGCAAAAATGCAGAAACTACTATCCCCTTTAACTTAGTTTAAGAATGTTATGAATAACTCATATAATATTAGCAATTATATTTGTATCAGAACTTCGACTTGTGTTAAATTTGAATAAAATGATCACAAAAGTGTGCAAATAAAATATATCTGGAATGGCCAAAGGGGTAAAAAAAACTTTTGTTTCAGTTTCATCCATACACACTCTCAATTCTAATTTTTGGTAATCACCACCTTGAATTTTTATTTAACATGAAATTCAGTTCTATTTGAATAAATTAGAAACTGCTTTCCAGTGTTGGTACTTGGAAATTTTTAGTCTCATTACATGTGAGTGGTCACCTGTGTCAAAAACTGCTAAGATTAAAGTGTCAGGAGACACTGACAAATTAAGCTGCCTTTATCGAATTTTTGGCAACATGCATTCTCTCTCTCTCTCTCTCTCTGTTTGTCTGTCTGTCTCTTATATAAAATGTATTAAATATTGGCTAAAGTTGACTAGAATGAATGGAAACAGATATCCATTTAAAGCATATAAAATGTTATATAGTTTGGATAATAATGGTAAGAAGACTTGGGCAACGAGTGTTCGTCAGTGTTTAAATACATATGGCTTTGCATTTGTATGGGATAATCAAGGGGTGGAAGATATTGCAGGTTTCTTAAAGTGTTTCAGACAACGTATTATTGATTGCAGGTGGCAAGACTGGCATGATCATATACAAACTAGTGATAGATTCGCACAGTTTAGACTTTTTAAAACATCACATGTGATTGAGCCATACATTGAGTTAGGACTGAACAGATATATAAAATGTACACTGACAAAATTTAGATTTGGTATTTCTAGTATTGCTTCTCATAGTTTTAGGTATAGCATTCTAAATGAACCCATGTATACATGCCGATTATGCAGTTCGGGTAAAGAAGATGAATTGCATTTTTTGTTATGTTGCCCTGCTTTGTGTGACCTTAGACAAAAACTTATTCAACCGAAATATTATAGAGATCCGTCTAATTTTAGGTTCAGTTTACTCATGTCTTCAAGACAGGAATGTACTCTGCATAACTTGGCCATATATATATATGAAGGATTGAAGAGACTAAGTACAGTTATCTCGTGAATGTTGTTGAATATTTGTGTTGACTATTTTGGGTGATATAGTTGATATTGTGCTAACAATTTTTGGTTGATTTGAATTGTCTATTTACTGTGTCATGTCATTTTGTAATTATTATTTATCAATGATTCCCCCTTCAGTAAGGGGCTCTGGCCTTATCTGAATAAAACATTCGTTCGTTCGTTCGTTCGTTCGTTCTGTCTGTCTCTGTCTCTCTCTCTCTCTTCATTTGCCCATCGAGTGCCCCTGGATGGGGAAAAAATAGGTCTGTGTCATTGTAGGAATTGTCCTTTCACAGAATCGTAAAATTTGGGCAGCATGATCATTTTCCTTTCAGAAAAGTATTTTACATTCAGTAGTTTTGCTAGTAGATGCTGACCAAAAATCTGGTGACAAATAGTTGTCACAGATCATGAAAGAGGCTTGATACTGAAATGGTTGAAAAATGATATTAATTATTTTGGCATGCAACTAAGCAGCCTATATTAGTATATGAGTCATTATTTCAATATTTGCTTCTGGTAACTAAAAGGGGAACTAGCTGCCCAAATTTCAAATTGACGATATAGATGTTTAGATATATACAATTAGAGTGCTTAAAGGAAAGCAAAATAAATTGCTAAAGAAAAGATATTGACTGCTTCGTTTGTTTTACTGATACATGTCCTGAAAGATCACATGTGCTTAAAATGTAACCAGTGTTACAGAGTGACACCAATGAATCAGGAATTACTTAAATTTTGATGAAATAGAAATTATTGGATTGCCTATTGAGATAGATTGTGACAAGCATACATTAGCATATTTGACCCAGTCATTGCTGCATCTTGTGTTTAAGAGCCCCCTGATTCTTGTGACTCTGTAACACAGTTACACCTCTTTCAGAACATTTTCTTGCTGGTAGTTGGATGAAAAATTTATCATTAACGTGATGTATACTTTCTGCAAGTCCTTTAGAAAGAATACACAATGCTAGAAAGGGTAACTATGACTTTTCAAGTAAATAAATGGGTATGTGCTTGAGGTGAAACTGCGTTACGCATGACAAACACAAAGAAAAAGCAAAAGAAACATAGGAAGATTATATCCACAGGTCATTTATTCCAAGTCATATACAAAAATTCAGTGCAAAGCCTCCCTCTTCATCCCCCACATTTCAAAGCTCTTAAAAAGAAAAAAGAAAATTTTAAGATTTCTGAATTTCAGCTGGTACCATTATACCCAAGGTGACATATTATATTAGCCAGAAATCTGTTACTTATGTATCACACTCTCAAGAAAAGGCTTGCATTCACTCAGTTTACAAAGGAAAAAAAATTAGTGTGCTTTGTTAAATGGAGACAATGAATCTTTTGGAATCATCACATGCACATACACACACACACACACACACACACACACACACACACACACACACACACATTCATACAGAGGAAAATGAAAGTAAACTAAGGATTTACTCATTTAGGACAAGAGACTGATAAGTTTTCCGAACACCTCTCTCTCTCTCTCTCTGTTCCTGAAGTTGGATAACTGATTGTGACTAAAGTCAGATGGGCACGTCATACAATGATCAGTAATATATTGAATAAACTTGTCAGATTATTCTTGATTTAAACGTGGACATGAGTGAATTACTAATTAAATTGAATATGACCTAAAATGTCAAAATATTTAATAAGATAATCACAACATAATTCATATGTATTAATTTTTAGATTGGCAGCCAGTTGTCAGTAGACAGGTTGTGGTCTCAAGTTTGCATCCAGCCTCTTCTCGGTTCTGCCCTCTTACTCATCCCATCTCTCCCCTTTCATTATTACCTACCTGCCCCCATCCCACCTCTCCCCTTTCTTTATTCCATACCTCCCCCTCCTCCATCCTACCTCTGCTTTTTCTTTATAGTTTATTCCACCCCTCCCCCACCCCCTTCATCCACTTGCTCACCTTCTTGTGGTTCTCTTCATGCCCTTCATCATCAGTGGCAGTGGTCCTGGAAACCATGTATTTCCTCATGTTCCTCTCCTGTCTGCACCCTCCTCTTCAGTCTTCTCATTACCAATTACCATGTGTGTGCACTAAGTCCCAAGGTGATTGAAGTGCTTGTTTGTTTAACTGCTGCTGATTCTGAAGGGAAAGGTGACTTCATCAGCCAGGCAGGTGCTGTCAACTACATGACAACATTATGTCACTACGGTCATACAGTCACAGGACTTTATGGCATTCATTCCTAAACGCAGGTGACCTCTGGATCCACTCTGTTTACACATACCCAGATTCAAACGCTCCACTATTGGAAGCCGTTCTTTCTCTGTCTCTGGACCTTGTATTTGGAATGAACTTCCTTTCGCTTCGTCAGGTCTCCGCACTCAGCTCTTTCAAATCTAGCCTGAAAACCCACCTCTTCACAAGATAGCCTCCCTCCCTTGCCTCTTCCTTGTCTTCATTTTCTTCAGTTTTAGAGTTACGCATGCGTGTGAATGACTGGTGTGAAAGCACTTAGATTTGTCTCTGCAAAAGGTTCAGCGCTGTATAAATACTTTTATTATTATTATTATCATTATTATCTGTATCATTTTGTGTCTGTCAGCGTTATTATGAAAGGTGAGACAACTGTGTGTGTGTGTGTGTGTGTCTATGTGGCACAAACCCACCAGAATATGTTGAAAGTATCTGCAGCCTAAACCATCCTAACTAGTTAGGTTTGAGTTTTTGAAGTAGTTTAGGCAGCAGAAAATGTGTGTGTGTGTGTGTGTGTGTGTACAAAAATTAAGAAACCTGTTGTGAATCTTCAGCTGGACCAGAATAATTATTCTTAACTTCTTCTTCTTCTTCTTCTGCGTTCACTCGTATGCACACGAGTGGGCTTTTACGTGTATGACCATTTTTACCCCGCCATGTAGGCAGCCATACTCCGTTTTCGGGGGGGTGCATGCTGGGTATGTTCTTGTTTCCATAACCCACCGAACGCTGACATGGATTACAGGATCTTTAACGTGCGTATTTAATCTTCTGCTTGCATATACACACGAAGGGGGTTCAGGCACTAGCAGGTTTGCACATATGTTGACCTGGGAGATCGTAAAAATCTCCACCCTTTACCCACCAGGCGCCGTCACCGTGATTCGAACCCGGGACCCTCAGATTGACAGTCCAACGCTTTAACCACTCGGCTATTGCGCCCGTCGTTATTCTTAACTGTCTTTGGTTTGTTTTATTTTATTTATTTACTTATTTATGTTATCAAATATTCAAGGCAAAAGAACAAGTTCAGTAACTGGTATTTTTAATTGGTATTTTTTAATTAATAACACTGATTTATTTGCAATATTTTTTGTTTGTATTTTTATTTGTATTTCTTTTTATCACAATAGATTTCTCTGTGTGAAATTCAGGCTGCTCTCCCCAGGGAGAGCGCATCGCTACACTACAGCGCCACCCATTTTTTTGTAGAATTTTGCTAGGAACAATCCTTTTGTTGCCCTGGGTTCTTTTACGTGCGCTTAGTGCATGCTGCACACGGGACCTCGGTTTATCGTCTCATCTGAATGACTAGCGTCCAGACCACCACTCAAGTCTAGTGGAGGGGGAGAAAATATCGGCGGCTGAGCCGTGATTCAAACTAGTGCGTTCAGATTCTCTCGCTTCCTCGGTGGACGTGTTACCTCTTGGCATTGGGATTCTGTTGGTTTCCTGTTGAAGTCATCTGGAACATTCAAACACAGTTTGGAGCCTTTACTTTTGAGCTTTATTAAATAAATAAAAATAAATAAATAAAAATAAAAAAGAATCAGAGAGTCAGTGCTGTTAGTACTAATAACGCCACCTGATGGTTAAAGGGTGCCGATTTTTCCGATCTCCCAGGTCAACATATGTGCAGACTTGCTTGTGCCTGAAACCCCTTCATGTGTATACACATGCAGAAGATCAAATATGCACGTTAAAGATCTGTAAGTGTTATCCATGTCAGCATCCTGTGGGTTATGGAAACAAAAACATACCCCCAAAAACAGAATATGGCTGCCTACATGGCAGAGTAAATAAACAAAATGGTCATACACATAAAATGTAACATGTCTGTCTCAGTGTGTGTGTGTGTGTGTGTGTGTGTGTGTGTGTGACTGAAACCTGATTGAATGACACAGGAAATGAATGATGAGCACCCAGTGGCAGCTGTCAGTCAGCTCTGCCCAGGTAGGCAGCCTACATGCAAATGACCCAGCGTTTATAAAGTGCTTAGAACTCCGTCTCTGACCAAGGATAGGCACTAGTTAAGTATCCAAATCATTCATTCATTCATTTAAAAATGGAATGATTTTTAAAGAATTCATTGGTGGGTAAATGTTTTTTAAACATGGAAAGCCAATATCAGAGTAATTGTAAATTCTTTCTAAATTCTAGCAGTCAATGAAATATAATGAATAAAGTGTACATTTTCTTTCTTTTAACAGTATGGAAAAACATTAAATTGTGATGTGCAAACAAGAAATGGGGTCAGTCTGTAGTCTGTGATGGAGTTTCACTTCACTTTGATTACAGAGATTAGCGCAAAAAAAACATGATCAAATCTTTTTAGCTGTTGTTGATATATGATTGTTTTCTTGTTTTTGTTTTTTTAAAAGCAGTTAATTTCATTATGTTATTTATGAAGAGGTCATCTGCTGCCTTAGTAAGGGAAGAGTGTTTCATTTCCTGAATTCTCATTTATTTTTCAACTCTCCAGATCATCACATCTGAACAGTAACTATGACAGTATGACTATACTATGAGTATAACTCATACTCATAGTAGTACATTTTATTTCATTTTCCTGTGACAGGGATATATTCAAATTCATACTGTGGCTGAGGATACTTTCAAATTCATGCGGTACTGGAAACTGAATGAAAACAACACAAACTGTTGTAGTTTGCTCTTGTCTTGCCCTGTCACAATGACCGTCGTATTATAATTATATATATTTCAAGTGCAGCACACACAGTTGCTCAAATATTCACACATCAGCTCACATTTGTTCAGTAAGTTCATGACTGTGCAGACATCACATCATGAACAAATTATTAAATTATGTTGTGCTTTGCCAGATCTGTTTGGGTACACATTCAGACATTGTTAGACCTGTCTGAGTTCTGACCAATGAACATGTGGATAAGTTCCTCACTTCTTCATTCATTTGTGGTGTAATTGTGGCTGGCTGGTACTGTATTGTATTGCTTTTTATCTCAACAGATTTGTGTGTGTGTGAAATTCAGTCTGCTTTCCTCAGGGAGAGCTGTTGCCACAGTGCAGAGTCACCGTTTCTTTCCTTCCAGCAATTGCATTTGTTTTACTATCAAATGAATTTTGTACAGAAGTTTCCCAGGCCAACATGTTTGTTGCAGTGTGTTTGTTTACATGAACTAAGTGCATGCTGCACATGGGACAGCATTTCATCATTCCATCTGAATGATTGGTATCCAGACCACTAGTCAAGTTCTCAAGGAAGAGAAAATTCTTGTGAGTGTGGGATTCAGTCCTGTACACTCAGGTTCTCTCACTTCCTTGGCCATTGCCACAGGCCCACCATTCCACAGGGAAGCTTCAGGCAGTTCCTGGAGGTTTGGGGACGATCTGGGCGGCTTCAGTAAAAACAAGTACTGCTATTGCTCTTACTACAGTACTTCTACTAGTCTTGGTCTTAATTCTCATTCATTTCTATTCATAATAATAAATAATATGCACAAAATCAATACAGCTCTCACATACAGGATGCACACTAATTCAATATATGCTGAACAGTTACACTTTCTGTTTCAAGTAGGTGTCAGAGTGTGCTAAACATAGACCCCCCGGCCCCCACCCCCTTTTCTTTATCTGTCTCTCACACACATGCATGCTTGCACAACACACACACACACACACACACACACACACACACACACACACACACACACACACACAGAGAGAGAGAGAGAGAGAGAGAGTTTTAGTAGTAATAATAACTTACAAGCACAATAAGTCAATTGTGAAGATAAAATGATATTAGATTATGAAATAATAATGCTAAGATTTGAACTATCAAAAAAGTGTCGTACAAGACAGGTTGAAATTTTCTCTTGTGTCTTGTCCTCACCTGCACAATGATACTCGCCTGAGATATAACAGTTGTAAATGAAGAACCACATTTTTTGATGGATCATGAGTGATGAATGATATTTGTGTGTGTGTAAAATGATGACTTACAGTTACACTTGAATGTGATGTCTTCAGTTCAAGAGTGGTAGTTCAGTTGAAAAGGCACAATGTAATTGGAGTAACTCAGTGCATTCAAAACAGAACAGAAATATACATTATATAGTAAAATTAGGTACAGGTGCTGGAAGTTCATAAAATGTGATTGATCTGCCCTAAGGAGGAAAGTGGCAGAATTTAAGATTCTCAACTGCCAATACAGAGAGTCCTTGAGGGTGTGGGTTTGAATCCTGCTCTCGCCCTTTCTCCCAAGTTTGACTGGAAAATCAAACTGAGCATCTGGTCATTCAGATTCTTGAGACGATGAACCAAAGAACCCATGGCAATGAGAGTGTTGTCCTCTTGCAAAACTATGTAGAAGAATTGCACTCTGATTGGTACACATTTATAAGCATGCACTAAGGGATATTGCTGGTCAGGCATTTGCCTGGAAGATGTTGTGTAGTGCATGTATGGATATAAATCTGAACGCAGTGATGCCTCCTTAAGAAACTGAAACTGCACTGCCCTTGTGCAGTTAAGTTATGCTTAATCCTTTATAACTAATTTTGTTTTGCTGTTAAAATTGCCTGATTCCATTTAAGCTTATATCAGTGTGTCTCACATACTGTCACAGGACACACTTCAGAGACCAAAAATAATTGAACAAAAGTTCTGGTGCCATTTTTAGTGTTATCCCGCAGATATGATTATTGATGCATGACCGTTTGTGACTTTGAACTATTATGCTGAAATTGAAGTTCAGTACAATGCAAGGGTCCATAGAAAGAGAGGCGCCAATTCAGCATTTATATCTACATCATCAACAGAAACACCTACTCGCCCACCCAGAGAGAGAGAGAGAGAGAGAGAGAGAAAGAGAATGTCCCCTTCTGTCCCCTTCATCCGTTCTACCCTCCTCTCCTACCCATTCCCTCGCCCCCTTGGTTTGGTCTCCGGTCTCGGCGCCCTCAGGATGCAGTGGTTGCGGGTCGGGACGATCGATACAACTTGTGTGTGTCACTGTGTGTGTGTGTGTGTTGTGTGTGTCTGTGTGTGTGCTGTGTTGTGTATACGTGTGCGTATATTTTTTTTCTCCAGTTTTTCACAGGGGTGCAGGTGTTGTAGATCGAGTGCGTGGGTGGTTAAATGTGCTTTGTATTTCACGCGGGGTAGATTGACGGTGAATTTAGGGGTGTGTTTGTGTGTTGTGCGTGTGCGTGCGCGCGCGGTCGCGCACGTGCATGCGAAAAGGGAGTGTCCAGAATGAGACAGGCAAAGACAGACTTTGAGAGACAGAGACACCAAATGTGTGCGCGCCTTGGTGTGGTGTAGTGCGCGGGCATGCATGAGGTGCGTGTGTTCCTGCACCGGCCGCGTTCTTCGTTCTTGCTCGCCCTCTTGACAGAGTAACACCGTTTTGGTTTTCCCCAACTGCGCGTGCAGTTAGCTGTCTGCAGTCTTGCTGTCTGCATGCCACTCAGTCATCGATTGGATGCATGAAGCGGGGTGGGGGTTGGGAGAGTTGGGGAGCGAGTGGTGCTATAAAGAATTAAGCTAGAGACGGCTTGGTGGATGGAGGAAGGGAGAGCTATGATAGAGGAAGGGGAGTGGGGGGAGGAGGGGCGAGGGGTGGGTGGGAGAGCACCATCAGTCTGCAAATTAGTATAACCTCGCCATCATCACTTCAGGTGATATTGCAAACGGGCATTCGCTTCACCAATCCAGCGCTAACTGTGGGACAGTAGGACCTATTTGCACCATCAGACCGACAACACAACTGAAGACCAGGGTGAATGCTTCAGCCCCCTGTCCCTCCACTTTTTCCTTCCCCCATTCCTCCTCAGTCCACTTTCTTCTCCTCCCTCCCTGCCCAGTTTGGGCGATTTTGATCAAACTCGCATTGTTCAGACGCGAGCTTGGGTCGACAGCTGAGCCATGCAGTTACCCAACACGAGCATACATTATAAGAGAAAGGGGAAAGACGCGCACACAAACATGCACACGTACGTGACATTGACATTCACACACACACACACACACACACACACACATTAAAATAGGTATGTTGGGAATCTGTGAATTTAGGACGCTGGACGTTGTGTTTCAAGGTGGAGGGTGCGAGAAGGTGAACTAAGTATCAGTTTTGAAGTGAGGTGTCAGCATGTGAGCGTGTGTGTTTGTGTGTGCGCGCGCATGTGGACTATATGTATGTATGTATATATGTGTATATATATATATACATACATATATGTGTGTGTGTGTGTGTGTTTGTGTTCTCGCACAAGTCGCTGTGGAAAGGAAAGAAAGCAAGGGAGGGGGAATGCCATTGAGTATTATCAGACTTGCTGTTGCCCAAAGGAGCAAGGAATAAAACGATACGCGATATGTAAACTAGCGAAGTGAACAGCAGCAGACTTTATTAAGATCTCCTTCTATCGATCAGGTCGACAAACAGCAGCAGGCAGCGGGAGGATGTGGAAAAAAGGCAAGTGCTGCTACTAACGAAAATGTTATGTACGCTGCACGTCACGTGAGATCGTGCACCTCTTCTCTCCCTTTTTTTTTCTTTTTCCTCTCTTCCATTTCCCCGGTGAAGCAAGCAATGTTCAGCCAAAGGCTCATTGAGATCTCTAAGCGCGGCAGTCGAGAGTTGTTGCCATTCACTCCAGTCCGACATAAGTTACCGTTCAATCGCTGCCAACCGTTCATTCACACTTGCTCCGAGCTGGCGACACTGGGGGTTGCACCGCACGATACATTATTAATCGCTGTTGTGGAATGGCAGCGGGGAGGAGGGGTGTGTGTGTGTGTGTTGGGGGGAGGGGGTGCAAGATGCAAGAGGGATGAGGGTTAAAAAACCCCAGTTGTCAGGCGACGATTCACGCTGGCGTTCTGTTTTTTGACTTGGTGCAAGCGGCTACTGGTTGGATGCGTGCTCCCCAACAGAAGTTTGCATGATCATAATTTGATGTAAATTTATCCTGCCTGGCTCGGGGAGGAATGACCGGCCGCTCAGCGTGTCGCCCAATCCAAGCCGTTATCCGAAGGAAGGGGGGGGGGGGGGGGGATGGTGGGAGAGTGGGCAGGGAATGAAGTGAGGGGTTGGAGGAGGTGGTTGTGTCGTTCAGTTTTGCTTAGGTCAGCTCTGGTAGGTGGAAAAATCAATCCTGTCGCGCTGCCAAAAGTTACAAACATTCGGGCTCAAAAGAATCGTATAGTTTGTGTTGGTTGTTTGTGTCGTTGTGATCTGTTTGTATTGATTGTTAAACCCGATCGATTCCTTTGTTTTTATACACCTGCCAACACGCGCTAGACGCTGCCACACACCCTGCCCGGTGCAGAAGCGAAAGTCGGGCCGAGCTGTCGCTAGCTTGTTCGCTCGTTCACCTATCGGGCGACAAGGTGTTGTGGATGAGCGAAACGAGCCACAGTGTCAACCCACATTATCTACATGCCTATCTCTCGACTTGTCGGGGCATGGACCGCTGGGAGAGAAGACAGACAAGCGAGAGGCTAACTGCCACAAGCAGAGACTGGCCGAACTCGCCATGTCGGCCTCGCTACTATTCTTAGCCATGTCCCACAGCAACAGTCGCCATCTTTGCGATGGACGAACGCTGATTGGTGGAGCGGCGGTATCAAGGCCGGGTCGAGGTGAATCATTGCGTAGTTGCATGGGCCAGTCACATGACGTAAACAAAGCCACCTGGGTTTTCGCGTGGAAGGAAGGCGGGGTTGGCGTACCTACAACGTTTCCAACAAGAGAAGGACTAAAAAAAAAAGATGAAAAGATCGTGTCGCAAGCCGCCCACACTCCCTCACGCAACAAAGAAGGAGCAAATCTGAGACGACGGCTTTTGTTTCCAAAGCGGGTGCCTTGTCCCAAACATCACCACAGAGAACTAAATTTAACTGGGCAGTTGGGAAAGGGGTAGGGTTAGGGGGTAACGGGGATAGAGAGAGAGAGGGGGGGGGGGGAGCAGAGGACAGGGAAAGAGGGAAGGGTGTGTGGGGGTGGGGGGTGGGGGGGGGCTACATGACATATTAGTTAGATTAGTTGCTAAAAAATAGGTCACGACAGTATTCATTCAATAGCATCTCAGTGTTTTCTGTGTTCTTGGAAGAAAATCACTGTTCAGTCGCAACGTGGACTGCCTTTATTTTTCCTTCACATTGTACAATCGGGGATTAAAAAGAAATGTTTTTATCTTTCACCTTCTGTCTCTTTCTCTCTCTCTTTACACACACGCGCGCGCGCGCATGTGCGCACACACGCACACACACACACATGCACGCACAGTCACATATTCTCAGTGTGTGTACTACTAGTATGTGTGTACGTGTGTTAGAGTGTGTGTGTGTTTGCGCGCGCGCGCTCCGTCCTCCTCTTTCAGCCCACGTTCCCAGTCGTTCCTCAGAAATAATGCTTGTTATTGGACATGATGCATAACTTGATAAAAGTCTTTAAGGGCTTGTCACGATTATCTAGATAATCATAAAATACATTTTAACCTCGAACAATATTTTAGTTTTTGTTTATATATTTTATTCAAGAATAAGATTATTCTTTGTATGTGTTCTCAGTTATGAACAGAAATTTTATGCCAATAAACACAAGGACATAGAATCCATCAAAGTTTTACAAAACAGGGATTGAGTGGCGTGGCTGCAAGGGCTCCATTCGTTTGGTTGGAAACTTCGGGGACCCACGCCATCCCACAATGCTTCACTTTGTTTTGGTCTCGCCGCAAGGGAGACCATCGTTTGGTGCGACTTGGGTGTTCGAAGTTGACATCGACGCACATTGATAGTTAGGTTGAAATCCTTAGATTTGTTTGATTTCTGTGTTTAAAATGGGGTAGACTTCCACTGTCACCACGCAGTCATGGCAATTGCTAAGATTTCCAACGTTTTGCGAAGGTAAGTAAAGCGAGAGCGATCGAAACAAGGACAAGCCTCACTGGGTCCGTTTGGACTGGACGAAACTGAACTGTGGTCTGCAAGCTCGCACATGCTGTTTGTTGGTAAACAGTCGCAAGTTATTTAAGAAAACGCACCCAAGTGCTGATGTTTGCTCGATCTAGTCTGTCCGGGATATATCTACAAATGTTAAGCAAGCACAATTTTGATAATCTGGTCAGTGCGCAACGTGCAAGTTCTTTTTTTGGGTGTGCGTGTTCGTGTATGATGTTCCCACTCCCAGTTTACAGTGGGAGACATTACTTTGTGGGAGTGGTTTATGTTGTCATTTTCAGTTCTTTGTTCGTTCTTTCACTCGGCCAAATGTCTAGACAATGAACTCTGTACTCTGTCTCTTTCTGTGTCAGTCCCTCCCCCTCTCTCTGTCAGCCCCTCTCTCTGGTTGTCTTGGTGTGTGTGTTTAAACTGCTTTTTTTTTTTTTTTTTTTTTTTAATAATATATATTGTTTGTTACAACTGCTTTGTTGTCTGTATAAGTATAGGTCTAGATAGTACATCACAGCTCATAGCTTAACAGTGTGTAAAGCACACCATGTCAATTTACACACTTGCTAAGTTGCTTAAAGTATTGGACACCCTTTTTCAGACTTTCATAATCATACACTGCATTGGAGTTTGGTTAAGCAAATTCCTAATGCCTGTTCTGTCATGATTCAGTACAACATCAAGGACAAATAACCTGGTTTGGTCATTCTTGACAACAAACAAACACACACACACAGAGTCTGTCTCATAGATACCACATAATTATTTCTTTTCTTATAGTGTGCACCAGTCTCAGCCCAAACAGTTGTATTTCATATGAACAATTATGTGTACAACTGTAAGTGGTTGTAGTATAATTCAGTTTTGATTTGAAGTGCCTGTATGTGTCACTGTCCCAGTTGTTTCCTGAGATACACTGCTGTTATTGTAAAATATTAGACTTGGTTTGTTCCCTTTCTTGTTTGTTCTACTTTGTTTGATCTCTGCTGCTTTATTTGAGATGGTGAATACACAGCTGTGCATACCTGTAGTTCATTGTTGCAGCGTTACGTTGGTGATTGTTCATAATTTCAAGAAGTAGGAGTATGCATCATTGCGAATAATGAAATAACATTGAATTAAAAGAAGAAGTGATGAAATGGAATGAAGAATTCATTCTTTGACTTGAGTCACCGGAATCGGGCTTTATGTATTAAGATGTCAGTCTTAAGCATATGAAATTGAAATGGGATATTTAATAAATGAAAAAAATAAATGTCCCTATCTTTTCCTGAAATGTTTTCCTCATGGAGTTTGCTATTGTTTTCTTTTTAATGACTCATAATACAAATTGACCAGCAGGAAGCTGAAACCTGGCAGTTCTTTACTAAACATTTTCATAAGAAGCCAAGACAAAAAAGAAGTAGAACAAAGAAGAAGAAACAGTCTTCCACATATACAGTTCTTTGCACTGTCACTTTGTCAGACTTATTCATGATGCTTAAATTTTAAGCTATTTTTTTCTTCTTTAAAAAAAAAGAAAAAAGTTTGTTATTAATACTTTGCTTTTTTACATCATCGTTGATCATGGATTGTAATTTTTGTAAGCTTAAAATATATTCTCTTTGTCTTCTTGTTGCTTTTTTGAGTAGTTACTAATTTTCATTATATTTGCATACAGTGTGTGTGTGTGTGTGTGTCTTTCAAAAACATGCACGCATGCACGCACACATGCATGCGCATGCACATACACGCACACAGTCTCTGTCTCATCCCTTCTCTCTACATTGATGAAGCTCAGCCGCCAATATTTTCTCCCCCTCCACTAGACCTTGAGTAGTGGTCTGGATGCTAGTCATTCGGATGAGACGATAAACCAAAGTCCCGTTTGCAGCATGCACTTAGCGCACGTAAAAGAACCCATGGCAACAAAAGTGTTGTTCCTGGCACAATTCTGTAGAAAAATCCACTTCGATTGGAAAAACAAATAAAACTGCACACAGGAAAAACTATATATAAAAAAAAAAAATTAAAAAAATAAAATAAAAAAAATAAAAAGGGTGGTGCTGTAGTGTAGCGACACACTCTCCATGGGGAGAGCAGCCCAAATTTCACACAGATAAATCTGCTGTGATAAAAAGAAATACAAATACAAGTTATGTATTTGCATTCAATTTCTTATTGAAAGAGTTGGGGTGGGGATTGGAGGGGGTGGGGGTGTGGGGGGGCTCTTGCAAAACAATAAAGTCAGTTAAACTGACAAGAACTGAAGAACTTACATTTACATTATGACAACAACAACAACAAAAAAGGACTAAACAATTTCTGATAATGTGTCTGCAGAAATATAAACAAGAAATAGCTTAAACTGGTTAAAACCTTGGAAACTGATATATTTACAGTATCACGAAAACATGCTTTACAGTAACAAAGCAAGATTTCAAAATCAAAAACAAGTTTTCTTGGAGAAAACCAGATTTTAATTTTATTTGTTAAATGGGACCTCAGGTAAGTTGGTGAGTTTACATAACAGAATTAAGGTAACGATGGTTTGTCCAGTACTTTTTAATTAAAGCAAACAAATGTGTATATTCAGAAAAAGGTTTGTTTAAAATTAAATGTGATGCTATTTGAATATGATGTATCAAGTAGTCATGGAGGCCACCATTTTGTGTGAGGTTGTGACGTCACAAACACAGAGACTTCACTTCACTGGCTGGCTGTCTGCTGTCCTGATGGCTGACTCAGTTGTTTCACAAAGCCAGTAGACTTGTCAACACAACTTGTATGGAATAGTCGGCACAACATCTTCAAACACTTCCTCTGTAAAAATTTCAGTGATGCTGCTGGATCTTTAGAAAAATCACTCTGATTTTGAGATTGTTCGGAGCAATCACTGACGTATTGGTCTTCAAAAACTAGCAGTTAGTGTGACATGAATGATCTCTGTCTACTTTCAAGAGAACCTAACCCAGTATGGCTGCGCCCTGTGTTGTGCCAGGCTGATTGTTTAAATCAACTGGCACAGTTACAAATCTGTTCAGTTTAACTTTTAATGCATGGTTCTATAATTGTTTACCTATTTACCAGGTTTTTAGAGCATGAAGCTATTCCTTTCCACTATTGGACGCCATTCTTTCTCTGTCTCTGGACCTTGTATTTGGAATGAACTTCCTTTTTCGCTTTGTCAGTTCTCCGCACTCAGCTCTTTCAAGTCTGGCCTTAAAACCCACCTCTTCACAAGATAGCCTCCCTCCCCTACCTCTTCTTTGTCTTCAGTTTCTTCAGTTTTAGAGTTATGCATGCGTGTGAATGACTGGTATGAAAGCGCTCAGATTTGTCTCAGCACAAGATTCAGCACTATATAAATACTATTATTATTATTATTATTATACAGATTGTAACTTGATGGAATGCAAATTATCTCTGTGGCAGGTCCACTGTAGTTGTGACACAATGACCGAGCGGTGGCCACGAGCAGCGGGTGCCTGTGGGTAGTGGGGGCAGCCAGAAAGCAGCAGCCTCCAGGGGCAGGCCCCAGGGTTGGCAACCTAGTGCATGAAAGGTGGGCGCGGTGGGGGGCTCACGAGAATGGCGGAGGTGCTGCAAAAGCAGCAGCAGGACGCAGCCGCCGCTATGCAGAACCGCATCCCCAACAACTTCCGCGACCCAGCCGCTGCTCCCCTCCGCAAACTGTCTGTGGACCTCATCAAGACCTACAAGCACATCAATGAGGTCAGTAGTCATATCTTGTCCTTCCAGTTTCTCCCGTAAAAAAACTTTTTTTTGTTACATTCCATCGATGATTAAGACAAAGTTCTACTTTCATCATCTGACTTTCTGCAAATTTTCTGTCTTATGACTGAGTCCTTTGGTCAAAGATCTTTTGCATTCACCGCCCCTGTTAATATTGCCTTTAATTGATCTCCTACCTGCAACAGTGCGGGTGTGTGCTTGTTTCTGTTTTTCAGAGTGTGTTGTTGACAGTTGAGGTGTTGTGTTGAGGGGAAGGAGGGAGAGAGGGACATCTTTTTGAGCACCTGTTATAGTTGGGTTTTACATTGTTCGGGCATTGTAATGTACGTGATTGGTTTTGTATACATGTTGAAATTGATTTTTAGATGTTTACTGTGGACATTAGGTTAGTATGTATATGTGCACTTTTGATGCAATGTCTTGTCATAATTTGTCATGTTTGCTTCTTTAGTGTGTGTGTGTGTGTGTGTGTGTCTGTGGTAATACACTTTTGATGCAATGTCTTGTCATAATTTGTCATGTTTGCTTCTTTAGTGTGTGTGTGTGTGTGTCTGTGGTAAACTTTAACATCGACATTTTCTCTGCAAATACTTTGTCAGTTGACACCAAATTAGGCATAAAAATAGGAAAAATTCAGTTCTTTCCAGTCATCTTGTTTAAAACAATATTGCACCTCTGGGATGGGCACAAAAAAGAAAAAGAAAAAAGAAGCCAAATTGTATGCAAACTGCATTTACTGTTATATTTATTTTATTTTATTTTTTATTCTCAAAACTTGGCACTTTGATCTGATATTCTGACACAACAAGAGCAGTCATTATTATCATTTTTTGTTCAAACAGGAACTTCTTTTGCTAAGCATGTAAGTTTTATTTATTTTGCAAATGTTTTGGTGCAGATAGTAAAAAAGGGAAATTAATCTGTAATTAATGCAAGGGGACTTAATTTGCTTTAAACTGATCTTTCTCATCTTAAACATTACATTTTGAAATTATACTCAATACATAAAAAGCTTGTGCGTTTTACTCTCAGTGTACAGGGCTTTCACTATGTTCATTCGCCGAAGTGGTCTTTTTTGGAAAATACAAAAATCAGTACAACGAGTGGACTTTATAGATCTATTGGCTAAGCCCTGAAGGTCATGGGCAAAATTGAATTGCGTACACATATTTATACACATTCGAAGCACGTGCTCATATTCTTCGCGAACGCGAACGACGCTATTTTGTTTCAAGTTGTTGCCCTGCCCGTTCAATCCTATATTCAATCGACAATACACGATAACATGTGATGGAATGCCTCATCACTTACTGGATTATGCCCCTAACTGCCATAAAAATATCCATAGAATCAGTCGGAAATCACAGTTAAAAATAATAAACCATGAGAGTTAATACCCTTGAATTGATGAAACGCAAAAATTTCCAGTCTTGACTTTTCTCAAAATGAAGTCCTTTTCACTTCATACGACGTTTAGAAGTACTTGTACTTGGCTCTACATGTTATTAGTTTAACAAAATACTAAATTTTCATATCAACTTTAAAACTATAAAACTAGAATGAACATAAAAGAGAAATTGAATCGACCGTGTCGTACTACATTCCCGGCGGGTGTAACTAAGCTTGTACATCTAATGATCTATCTAGATCTAGAGAAAACGGCTAAATGTTGTAGTGTGATTGCGGCTCCTTTACTGCGGACTTAAAAAGAATTTTTTTAAAATTTTTATTGCCCTTAAATTTTTTTGAATGCCCAAGATACACCAGAATAATGTGATTTAAACAGCGTTCTCACTGTGAATACCACAATTGATTTATCGCCCTTTAAAAAAGTGTGTTCAAATATTAAATTTTAGAACGTCAGTTAAGGAGCCACGATAGTGTAATAGGTGAGACAGTTTCTTCTCACCCGAACACGCCGGGTTCGAATCTGGTTAGGACTTTTTTCTTTTTTCTTTTTTTTTCTTTTCTTTTTTTTTTTAACCCGAAGCTTTATAATAACAAATACAGAACACATTTTGATGATTAGATTTTTTTTTTTTTTTTTTTTAAGTGTATCACAAGTGAGTCTTGAAGGCCTTGCCTCTCTTGTTGGATGATATTTTTGGATTGGAACTATTGTAATTATAAAGTGTTTATTAGAGCAAAATCATTTGATTTGGTGCAGTATAAATGAATATTGTTAATACTATTAAGTATTAGTATTATTTATTATTATGATTATTATTATTGTTGTTGTTGTTGTTAGTGAGATCAATCTGTTAAACTTAAAAATTGATTGAGATTGTGTTTGTTGCCTCCAGTTCATATCAAATGCAAAATTTATCTTCTGTTTAACTTTAAGTAATAGTATTTGTCATACTAGGTCACATACATGTTTATGGAAATTCTGGTTCCATTATCTCTAAACCCTTCTTCAGGGAAAAATCTAGACCAGTCGTTTCAGTGACCAAAACTTTGGTCCTGTCAGCTAAGGTCCTAGTGACATGCTCCATTGCCCATGCCCCATAGCTCACATGTTTCTGACTCAAAGGATGGCTGTTGCTCAGTGCAGGCCAATATTGTCTGACGTTTTTATTCAGTTTCATTATAAATACAAATTCCAGTTGTGTTTTGGAGGCCTCATGATTCATTTTAAGCAGTCACTGGTCCCAAAACGTGATTTGGTCTTGGGGGCGCTGCACTGCTGAACACATACCAACATTCTCCTTTTTTTGCGGTCATGGGATTGGTCCTGATTTTTGGCATAGCTCCTCTCTGTCCACTCGGAGATGTTGTCTGCACACTTCTTTCACTGTCTACCTCACCTGCCTTTCCCTTGTTCTGTTCCCTGAAGAATGGTCTTAGAGAACCTGTTGGATCTTGTCACCTGGCCATACTATCTCATTCTTGTTTTCCTTTTTTTTTCTTTCTTTTTTTTTCACTGTGGTAAGTAGGTCTTCTTTCTGACCAATGTTCAGGTGGTTTTGCCGTCTTCATTTGGAATGTTGTCTTTGTAGGAGATGCTGTCCTGGAGCATCTCATTTCCACTGCTTGAATCCTTCTCTGAAGCTCTGCTGTGAGAGTCCAGGACTTGCATGCAGACAATTAACAGAAAATAGAAGAAACCATACAGAACTTCAGCTTTCTTTTGAGACTGATGTTCTTGTCTCTCCATATATGGGCTTCAGTCTTGCCAGAGGTGTTGCAGTCTGCACATCTCTTGCCAGTATTTTATTCTTGGACCCTTCTTCACTGATGATAGCACCAAGGTACTTAAACTGCTTCACTGTTTCCAGCTGTTGTCTGCTGGCATTTATCTTGGGTCTTGATTGGGTCTTTGCTGTTTGGCATGAGTTTTGTCGTCTTTGTGCTGATCTCACTTCTCCAGATCTGCTAGTTCTTCCTCACTGCCTGTCATCCCATCAATATCATCAGCAAATCAGAGCTGTTTGATGGTATTGATAAGCTTTTGGCTCATGTTGTATTTGTTAATGGTTACAGTGTATCATGCCACACACAGTCAAATGCCTTGTTAAAGTTGATGAAGACACGGTGGATGTTTTGTTATTTTTCACACAAAACATGAAAGTCGAAAATATGCTCTCTGGTGCTTCTCTCACTGTGGAACCCAGTTTGTTCTTTTGCAATGACGTCTTTTGCCTGTGATCTGTGTCTGTTCAGGATTACTTTGAGCATCACTTTGTGCTTGCATGTCTGATCATACTGGTAGTCCTGTAATTCTGGTATAGTTCTGAGTTGCATTTCTTGGGTAGAGTCCATGTTGTTGGCCATTGTCCAGTCTGCTAGATTTTGTTGCAGATTCTGGTAAGGACATCTGTCACTGCCTCTCCTCCTTTTGTTAGTCTAGTTGAGTAGTTCTATGTTGTCAGTGCCTGCTACTTTTCCATTCTTCAGTGAACTAATGGTTTTCTCCACTTCTTCAGTGTTGGAAAGTCATCATTGTCTGTTGACTCCTGGCTTGATTCTCCATTTGTGTGATGATTGTATAGCTCTCTGCAGTGTTCTCTTTCCTTCTGTGTTTTGTATCATGCTGACTCTGGACTGCCTCTGCTTTGTCATATCTTCAAAACTTGGAATGCCATCCTACTGTTGTTCTTGTTCAAACGGTATCTTTTATTTCATTGCACTGATCTTCAATCCAATCCTCCTCTACATTATTCATGCCTTTTCTGATCTTTTTGCTGACCTCTTTGTATTCTAATGTTTTTGTTGTATTTCTGGTATTCTTCATGTCTCTCATTTTGTCATACAAGCCTCCTCTGTGACCCAGGGCTGGGTTTCCAGACTGTGTTTTCCCAGCAATTCACAGGCTGCTTCAACAATACTGAAAGTGGTGGTCATGACTTCAACATCCTCATCAAGTGCCAGCAGTGGAGTAAACTTTCCTCCAATTGTTGCTCTGAAGGATTCACAGATGGAAGTATCCTGTCTCAGTGTCAGCCTGGTGCTTTGGGGTTTGTTGATCTTATGCTTGCCTTGGAGTTCATGACAGCAAGATCATGGTCACTTTCAATGTCTGCACCAGGGAACTTCCTATTTTTTGGTCTGTTGATGACCGACTGGAATCAGTGTTGCACTGGGATGTAATCAGTCTGTTGTGATAGGATCCTTCAGGTGTGTGCCATGACTAGCACTGTGAATACTTGTGTCACCCAGGAGTGTTGACCAGAATCATGTTGTTGCAGCTGGTAAACTCCAGTAGGCACAACCCTTTCTTGGTGGTTTCATTACAAGAGGGGGTGCAGAATTTCTACCAGTTTTATACTTAGAGAGTCAGTGCTAACCTTTGCTAGTTGTCAAGCCAAGCAGACTGGAAATTAGATGGCAGTATCTGAAATTAGTTGAAAAAAACAACAGTGAATGACAAGAAATCTGTACCCTTCGATACAATTTGCCGTTAGAATGTTTCTGGAAAGTGTCCTTGTCACTGGATACTTTTACAGTTTTAGTGGTGAACATCAGAGAAATTACACTGTTTTTAACTTTGAGATATATTTTTTATGAAATATACATTAAAAACAATTACAGAGAACTTTCTTCATTTCTTGGGACTCTGCCAACCTGCCCTCCCCTTTTACTGCTGTATAGTTATAGTTTTTTTCATCTTAAAGAAAGGCAGTGCCTATTTTGATGACAGTTGTTTTTCAACAACAACAAAAGAAAAATAGTATTACACTTTGTTCATCAGAGATAATGTTTTTGTTTTTGTTTTGTTTTTTCACATAAAAGAAATGCAGTGCTTAGATTATTAAAAGATTCTTTTTTCACAGTGACACACAACCCCAAACCTCCTTACCTCTCCATGACCCCCCCCCCCCCCCTCCCAATAAAGAAATAAAGCAGTGGTTGGTTTCTAATAAAGACAGATTGTTTTTTTTTCATCAAAAAGAAAAGAATGCTTGATTTGTCGACTTAAAAAAGATTTTTTTCACACAACCCCCCCCCCCCCAAAATAAAACAATGCTTAGTTTGTTAAATAACTTAAACTTTTAATTTTTACACCAAAAACAATAATAATGCTTAGTTTATAAAAGATTTTTTTCCCAGCAACTCTACAAGTTGCTGCTTGGTTAAATAAATTATAAAACATGTGAAAATTGAAGTATGAATTATGAAATTGAAAATGACATCTAAAAATGGGAACACAAGCAGCAAGTTTACAATAAATCATTAAATGCTTCATTCATCATATTAATCACTTGCATAGTTGACAGTTAAAGCTTTCTCTTTTTTTTCTTTTTTTTTTTTTTGCACAAAAGCCAGGTTGAAAAATTATAAAAATTGTATTTTGAATGTATAGATATTAGTTGTGATACTGCTTCCAGCAATTTTATTTTCTTAAATCAGCTGGCCATGGAACAGTGTAATGTCCTAGATTTGCCCTGTATATTGATCCAAATGATCAAACTTAAACAATGAATGATGATGATAATTCAAAGATTTTTTTCCTTGCCACAATGGAACTTAAGAACAGTCTTCATCTTGAAATTGAGTGTATAAATCAGTAATATTTATTCCAGAAATTCCTTACTTGCAGATTTATGTGAATCAACTTAATGATAACAGATAAGTCACAAGAACGTCACAACAAATCCATGAGCACAGCAAAAAGAAATCATCAGTCTAACTGTTGGTCAGTGAGTGTGTTGATGATGTCACCAGGTATACTATGCCAAGAAGAAGCGACGGGCCCAGGAGACAACACGAGGTGATGAGAGTGGCAACAAGAAGAATAAGGTGAACGCCCATGTCTTCAATGACGGTTATGATGATTCCAATCATGACTACATCATCACTCCTGGTGAAAAGTGGTTAGATCGCTACGAGATTGACTCCCTCATCGGCAAAGGTTCTTTTGGGCAGGTGAGTGACTGAGCCGTTGGAAACTGTTCAGTATTAGGTTTTGCACTGTCTAAGGGTATGAAGTAATGTTACAGACTGTAAGTGTAACTGCTTATAAAAATTAAAATGTGAGAGATTTTTTTAATTGTGAAATATACATTTTCTGTATTTCATGTATGATCTTTTCTTTTATTCTGTTGATATGTTGTTTGTGTGTGTGTGTCAGTGGCATGTAGTTTGGTATTTTTCTTTTCATAGATACACATTGTCTGTGAGATATCAGTTTTTGCATGGTGTCTATTTGTGTGAAAATTTGGCTGTCAGTGTTACCAGTCTGTGCCTTGAGGAAGAACCATCTCTGTGTTTAACATACATGATCTCTTTCTTCTGGAGGGCTGCTTCAGTCTCTTGACAGTTGATCACATCTTAGTGAAGACACACAGCCATCTCCCCACCCCCTCCCAACTCCCCAGCACACACCCCTTCCTCTCCCCCAGAAAGTTGGGAGTTGGGACGTTTTGTTTTCTGCATTTCGATGATGTATGACATTGGGGATGGTGAAGATGCTGCCAATAGGATCCATTTACTGATTTATGTTTTGAACTACTTGACAGGTTGTAAAAAACAAACAAACTAGTATTCTCATAAATTCTTGGCTACAGCTAGGCTGAGAGATGCACCCACCTGCAGTGTTGGTCAGGAAGTTTGAATAACATTCCTAAAAGCACATCTTCAGGTGAATGACCCTTGACTGTATGGTTTTAATCTTCCCATTTAATCCCATGGCACACTCAGCTGTGGGCAGGAGCTGGCCACTGGCTGAAAATTTTTCACCGCTGATTGAGCTTAAACCTGTGTCCTCCCAGTTGTCACTCCATTATGCTAACCACTTTCCCATGCCAGTAGGTTACAGCCATCCTCTTAGTTTTAGCAGGTTCTCAGTTTGATTTGGGCCCAGTGTACCAAACCATATGATAAATCATTATATGTGTTGTGGTTGGATGACTGCTGAACTCACTTCTCAGTTGCCCACCCCACTCATGAAGTAAGTTCTAGTCAGCAAGCTTCTGTTCCTCCAGACTGTGTGTCTGCCCTCGGTGAATACCCATGGACATTCTATAATTTGACCATGTTCAGTACGGAGTATGTTGTGCAGGCGATGTAACTTTTTTTTTTGTAAGCCTTTGACCATGTTCAGTATGAAGTGTGTTGTGCAGGCGATATAAGCCTATGACCATGTTCAGTATGAAGTGTGTTGTGCAGGCAATGTAAGCCGACCATGTTCAGTGCGGAGTGTGTTGTGCAGGCGATGTAAGCCTATGACCATGTTCAGTACGGAGTGTGTTGTGCAGGCGATGTAAGCCTATGACCATGTTCAGTACGGAGTGTGTTGTGCAGGCGGTGAAAGCCTGTAACCATGTTCAGTACACATGATGTGTGTTGTGTCAGGTAGTAGAAGCCTGTGGCGGTGTTCAGTACTGGCTGTGTGTTGTGCCACGTGGTAAAAGCCTGTGATCATTTTTTAGTACTTTCTTTTAGTACTGGCTTTGTGTTGTGTCAGGTGGTAAAAGCCTATGATCATCTTTAGTACGGACTCAGTGTGTGTTGTGTCAGGTGGTAAAAGCCTATGATCATCTTTAGTACGGACTCAGTGTGTGTTGTGTCAGGTGGTAAATCCTGTGACCATGTGAGTCACTCTGTGTGTTGTCTTAGGTGGTGAAAGCCAGTGACCATGTTCAGTATGTGTACACTATGTATGTGTTGTGTCAGGTGGTGAAAGCCTATGACCATGCAGACCAGGAGCATGTGGCCATCAAAATCATCAAGAACAAGAAGCCTTTCCTCAACCAGGCTCAGATTGAAGTCAAACTTCTGGAGCTTATGAATCGTCAGGATGCAGACAACAAGTATTATATAGGTAAGTTTTTGCATGCAGGTTGTCAGGGAAATGAATTCTGTATAATGCTAGCCAGCAGCATTTGATATATACACTGTGATCAGTTTTCATACCATTCATACTGAAAAAAGAACAAAAATGCAATCTTGCTTTTAGGCTGTTTGATTGAGGATAAAATACTTTTTTTAAGTGATCAAAATATCTTTTTTATGCGATTATGGTGTCTGAAAATACTGAACAATTGAATTTTGCTCACTGTTGATAAATTTCAGTTTCTTACCCGGTGTTTCCAGATATGAAATGAGTAAAGGCACATTTCCAGAGCATATTGCAGCCTTGGGTTTAAAAGAACAAGAAAAAGCATTGTTACATTTCATAAATTGTAATGCACTGATGGAGAAAGTACTTGTCTTCACTTTGACAGCACACCCAAACTTAAGGCTGTTCTTTTTTTTGTGTGTGTGTTTCAGTGAGGTTAAAACGGCACTTCATGTTCCGGAACCATCTATGTTTGGTGTTCGAGCTGCTCTCCTACAACCTCTATGATTTGTTACGAAACACAAACTTTCGAGGGGTGTCCCTCAACTTGACTCGTAAATTTGCTCAGCAGTTGTGCACAGCCTTGTTGTTCTTGGCCACGCCAGAAATGAACATTATTCACTGTGACCTGAAGCCAGAAAACATTCTGTTGTGTAATCCCAAGCGTAGTGCAATCAAAATTGTGGATTTTGGCAGTTCCTGTCAGTTGGGCCAGAGGGTGAGTTTGTCATGTGTGTGTCCATGTGTCTGTGTTTCTGCCTCTCCATGTATATCAGAATGCATGTATACATATGTGTGTGTGTTTGTGTGTGTGCAAGAGAGGTTTAGAGAACTTGAAAAGTGCATCATCTTGGTGAACAGGGTGTGTTTATGTGTGTGTGTGTGTGTGTGTACTCACTCGTGTGTGGAAATACAGAGCTGGGAGCATGTTTCATGAGTAGGCATATTGGGTGTTGTGATAATGAGGAGTTTGTGTGTGCATGCTTGTGTGTGTATTTATACGAAACTGACGTGTTTGAAAGTATGATTATGTACATATAATTATAAATAGTGGATGTGTGTGTATGTGTGTTTAGATGCCTGTAAGTTTATGTATATATATACACACATATGGTGTAAAACATGTTTATATGTACTAGAATGCACATGTTGTTAATATGCAGTTATTGTTTATTTCAGATAAATGTAAAATGAAAGAATGAGTAAAAATATATAGGAGGTTTGTGTGTCTAGATGCCTGTGTGTTTATCACTTTATGTAAAATGTTCATACATATTGTGTAAAAAAGCTATGAATTTAAACATGCTCAGTTGTTTTTTGTGTTTAGGTCAGATAAATGTAAAATTATAAGTAAATATTAAGATTGAAATTAAAACTTGTGACCTGATACAGAACAAAAGTTCATTCACCCCACACAATCCACTGATTGCTAAACCAGCACTGTGACAGCACTTAACACACTTGATTAAAGAGCACTGTGATGATAACACACTGAAACTGACCATACTGTCTCCAATGTTACCCCAGATCTACCAGTACATCCAGAGTCGGTTTTACCGTTCCCCGGAGGTGTTGCTGGGTGTGCCGTATGACCTGGCCATTGACATGTGGAGCCTGGGCTGTATTCTGGTGGAGATGCACACAGGGGAGCCCCTCTTTGCCGGATCCAACGAGGTAACTGTTAATGTCACAAGTTAAAGAAAGAACTGTTAATATCACAAGTTATAAAAAAAAAAAGAAACACTGACGTCAGTTACTGTTCTTTATGTGCAACTGGAAAACAAACAAAATAAAATTATTTATAATTTCATCACATGCTTGAACCTGTTTATATGTTGTTGTTCTGCTGTTAGGTGTGCATATGTTTTTTGCTTAAAATTGATTAAAACCTATACGACATGTATTATCACACTTTCTGGAAGGAATAACAATACATGAGTGGGAATAGAGGGGTAAGAAGGAAGAAAGGAGGGGGGGTAGGGGTGGGGGGGGGGCGTGGAGATGGGGAAGGGGAGGAAAAAAGGATAATGGGGAGAGAGGGGTTTAGGGGGGATTGGGGGGGGGGGGGGAAAGAAAGAGGGGGGAGAGGAGGGCAAGTGTAGGCAGAGAAAGGGAAGGTGGAAGAGAGGGGCTGTATGGTTTGGAAAGTTTCTGAATGATAATGGCCAATTTTCAAGGCATGAAACAAGTACAGGAAGACGAGCTTAAAGAGTTTAGAATTTTGCTTGAAAAAGAAAAGAACCAATAAAATATTACTTATATCGTGTGAATTTGAGTTAACAGTTGTTAATTTGTTAGTTTCACTGTTAATTTACTTTTGTAATTGTGACGGCTCATTGTCATGGTGGCTGTGTGATGGCTCACCATCATGGTGGCTGTGAATCATTTTACTGCATGCAAATTTAGTTTTTAAGAGTCACAAATTGCTACTTTCTATGGACAGTCTACAATGAATCAGCGCATATTCAAAAGAAACAAACTCTTGAGAGGTTTTGTGACTGGCGCATGAAATGTGTTAGGAATGTGTCACAACTTTTTAATTAAAAAAAAACCCAACAACATGAGAATATAGAACAAAAAAATGATATGGAACCTCTTGAATCTTAACTGGTAGGACAGTGTGCAGGTCTTTCTTTTCTGTGCGGTCACAATTTCATGGGATCCAACTTCAGTGCGTGCATGTGGAGTGTGTGCAGACTATGTGGCTGGTTTTCATCCTGCCCCAGAGTCCGTCACAGTTGTTTCATTGTGTGTGTGTGTGTCTGTTCTTGTATGCTTTGTGTCTGACTCACCTTGTGTCTCACTTACTTTTCGCTGTAAAGTGCATCAAGAGGTTTGAAAGCAATATATGAATCCTTTGTTATTGGATCATGAAGATACATAATCTCTGATATGCGTTTGGTGTGATGAGATTTTTAAAGTGTGATTACTTTCTGTGTATTTTTCAGTTTGACCAGATGATGAAGATAGTGGAGGTTCTGGGAGTGCCGCCTAGACATATTCTTGATCAGGCACAGAAGACACGCAAGTACTTCGACCTCTTGCCAGATGGGAACTACGCTCCCAAGAAACCTCGAGACAACAAGAAGGTGGGAAGTACTTTTTGTTGTTTTTATGGGGAGAGGTATGTTTGTTTGCAGTTCTTTTTTTCCCTTTCTATATTATATATTGTCTGCAAGTGTGTTTGTTTTACTGTTAAAGTGAACTTTTCTGCAGAATTTTGCCAAGGACAACTATTTTGTTACTGTGGTTCTTAAACATGCACTAAATGCGTGCTTGACGGTTTATTGTCTCCTCTGAATGACTAGCGTCCAGATCACTACTCAAGGTGTAGTAGAGGGGAAGTAAATTCTGGTGAGTGTGGGATTTGAACCCACATGCTCAAATTCTCTCACTTCCTTGGTGGGCGCATTACCACTTGGTCAACTAACTTGTTTGAATTTACTGATCAGATTACAGAGTTTAACACACACACACACACACACACACACACACACACACACACAAAAAGAAAAAAAAAAGAAGGATTTGCATTACTACTTCCCATCCCTGTAAAAAAAAGATTTGCCGGTAGGGTGGGGTTCATTAATGTCACAATATTATGTCATCAAAACATTGTGTTTTGTTTTAATGTGAGATCATAAAAGTCGTAAATGATAATAATATCATGTTATTATGTTAATAAGACTTACTATGACAGTTATTTCAAAAACATATCTTTAAAAAGCCCCCTCCCCCCTCCCCTGTGCAGCATGTCTTTTTTTGTGTGTATATGTTGTCGTTTTTTTTTCTACTTTTTGAATTTTATTTTATTTATTTTTACTCTACATACTTACTTGCCAGAATGGCAGTTATACAGAAGTGACTCACAGTCCATGCGGTCAACTGCACTGTAAGCAACAATGTCAACTATGCCATGTTGGTGTTTTCAGTACAAGTCTCCCTCCTCGAGGAAACTGCACGAAGTGATAGGAGCAGAGACAGGGGGACCCGGAGGTCGGCGCTCTGGAGAGCCAGGTCATACAGTAGCTGACTACCTCAAGTTCAAGGACTTGATCCTGCGCATGCTGGACTATGACCCCAAAACCAGGATCTCACCTTACTATGCCCTACAGCACAACTTCTTCAAGAAGACGTCAGACGAGAGCACCAACACCTCCAACAGTACCTCCACATCTCCCGCCATGGAGCAACGTACTGCCTCCAGTCCCTCAGGTAGGCAGGGTGGTCTCTGAATAGAAAAGAACATGAAACCTTGGGGTTTATAAAACACACAACAATACAAATAATGAATATTCAGTTCATTGTGCTTATTATCACAAAATTTATAGTCTTGATCACATTTATGTGTGTGTATGAGTAAATGCCTTTCTCTCTCTCCTCTCTCTCTCTGTGAAATTTAGGGCTGTTAACTTTCATTAGGAATTGGGGAGCCATATCTATATTTATATGACAGTCCTGATAATTTTGGCTTTTTGCAGTTTGCTGGAATGTAAGCAGTAATGTCAAACGTTTTTGCTTAATTCAAGTGCCAAATGATGCTCCAATTTCAATGTCTTACCTGCTGTTTATTCATAGTAAGTTAGCACACAACACGTACTGCACACACATCACCATCTGTCATTTAAGTTTGCGTGTATCCATTCTTATACATACTTCATGTGTGTGAATCATGTATGTATGGTCAGCACTGGATCTCATGTTTAGTTGTGATGTGAAATGGCCTGATCATCTTCAGTTGAGTGAAAGAACTGCATTGTGCAAGTGGAAGCAACCCAAAACTGACACAAAAGCACTGAAAGTAATCATGGTTGTTTCAGTCTTGTGAAAATGAATGTTCTGTTTGTGACTTGAAGAAAAGGAACACAATTTGTAATGATAACCATAATTAAAGTAAAGTTCCCCACAGGACATGGAGAGAAATTTGGAATACAAATATGATGTGGAAATATTGATGCAGTACTTAGAATGACTTTATCACCAAATGTACCGGGATCACAAGGAATATTGGGGGTGGGGAGGAGGGGGGGGGGAGGAATAGTACATAACAAGATACAAACATAAATCTAAAATCATACTTAAACACAGATACAGTAGAAATTAGGATACATACAAGTGCATATCAATAAAAAATATTATAAAAAAAACAAAAAAACTTGTGCATACTCGCACATGCATGCATTGCACACACACACACACACATTTGAACAGAAGCTGCATGTGGATGGGGCTGATGACTAGATCTTCAGGTAGATGGTTGTTGGTTGCACAATTCTATTTATTATACTGGATTTGTTCAAGAGACAGGGCATCATTGACTGCTTTGGGGAAAAATGGTCATAATGTGTGTGAACTTAGAGTAGTAATGTTCCCCTGTATGTTCATGGAATGTGTGTGAACTTACTGTTATTAATTTCCTCTATGTGTGCATGGAAAATACAAAATTGTGAGCAGCAACCAGGGCAGTGATGCTATCCAGTGTGTTTATGGGAATAATGAAACAGTGCTGATAGTAACGTTCTTATGTGGGTGGAGGTTATTGTGAAATTGTGATCATAGTGGTATGTTTTTGGAAATTGAAAAATTATACTTACAGTTGTAATGTTCCCCATGTCGTACCATTCTGACTGATGACACTCAAGCAAACACTCTGCAATAAACATGGTCCATGCCTGTTTTTAAGGACTTGCTGTTTTTAGTCCTTAATAATAAAAGACTTCAGAAATTTTCGCTCAGATTACTTACTAAAGCACTGTTTATTGTTTGTGTCAGTAATGAAGCAAGCACCAAAATGTTCCACCAGAATTAAAAGTTCAGAGAAAAATTGTATGAAAAAAAGATCCCAATTCCTAAAGGATTTTTTCTTACCAAAATTGTGGTTCTCACGCAAGGGGCTTAAACTGGATCTCTGAATAAGGTGCCTTTTTTCTGGGTTTCAGATGTGATTGTTTTAATTTTGTTTGGTGTTAGAAAGGTTTTGAGATTTTTAACAAATTTAAGATGAAATACCTTAATGATCCCCAAAATGAAATAGACTACAGCCCTATCATGAAAGACTGATTCTTTATAGTTGTTTTTTTTTTTGGGTGGGGGGGGAGACAACATTTTCACAGACATTACTGGATGCATGGTATCAGGGATATAGTGGCGATGGGCTGTAAGCCTCCTACTATGCCTGGATGTGATAGGACTGACTTGACTGGCACAGTGCCCCATCTGTGAACTGGGATGGCACTGGCAATGGTACTCCCACAGAAATTACTTTTGTTGTTGTTGTCATTCATTCTAATTCATTGGCATATACTGATATTGTACATCCTCAGGTGTTTTTTCTTTCCTTGTTGATGTTAGCAGTGTGACACGATGTTGTTTTTCTTGCAGTTGGGAGCACGTCAAGTGGGCGGGCAAGGTCGGACCCCATTCACCACCACCACCACCATGGTCAACACAATGCCCATTCTCACTCCACTTCGCACCCCCACCCCAATCTTCCAGCCACCATGGACTGTGAGAGCCCCTCCAGCGCCCATTCTCACCGTGTAACCGCCCCGCCCCCACCCGCCCACCAGGGCTCCCACTCCCACGGGGGTTGGGGGGAGGGGGGCAGTAGTGGGAATGGGGGTGTGCACTCTGGGCAGCAGTTCACCACACATCGCGGCCACCACCACCATCACCATGGGGGACACGTTTCGGGACCCCTGGCCCCCATCCAGTCCTCCACCACTTCCCTCTCCTCCACCTCCTCCTCTTCCTCCTCCGCCCTTCCCGGGCCCCAAAACCTGGGCATGCCAGGGCATGCCTACCCCCTTCCTGCCGACGCCTCACATCCCCACCCCCACCGCCCGGGGCAGCTTGGGGGGGCAGGGGGTCCACTGAGTGCTGCCAGCAGCGTGCCTGTGGATCTCAGCACCCTGCACCACCACCCAGGGTCCTCCACCACTCAGGGCCCTCACACCAGCCTGCAGGGCATTGAACCCCAGCTTGGTTCCCTCAGCATGCAGTTAGGGGGTTACCCCCAGTCATCATCAGCGGCCCAGTACAACCCGTTCCCCCAGCAGGGCTGGCCCCCCGCACCCAACTACCCCTACAGCCTTGGCCACCCCCACCCCTCCGTCCCCCAGACTCTGGGGTCCATCCCTCACGAGGGCGGCCCTCCCCCTCCCTCCAGCACGGGTCACAGTCGGACTGGTCCCGGGGAGCCTCATGGGGAAGAGTCGCCCATGATGGGCGTGTGTGTACAACAGAGTCCTGTGGCTAGCCACTGACACTGGGAATGTGGGAGGGAGGGATTTGGATGGGGGTGGGGATGGAGGAAAACGGGGGAGTGATGGATGTGTGTGGACATCAAGAGTTCTGTGCAAAGCTTTGCAGCCTTTTTGTGGGGTGGGTGGGTGGTGGAACAGCATGGGGGTGAGGGGGGAGGGATAAGAAGGGGGAGGATGGAGGGAGATGGTAAGAGAGGTGGTGGCGCTCATGGTTCTGTGAGTTTTAAGAGGAGGGATGGAAGAGTGATGAGTTATGTGTATGTATACCAGAGTCCTATAGAGAGTTATGGAGCCTTAAACATTGGTAAGGAGTGGGCATTGTGTGTGTGGTGTGCGTGTGTGCGTGCGCCTGTGCATGAGCATGCGTACAAACTTTGGGCAGCCATCGAACCTCTGCGATGAGAGATGGATGAAGTGTTTCAAAACAAAATGTCACATGGAAGGGTGATAGAACTGTGCTTACATACAAGAAACTCTGTGCCAACTTGTCCATTTCTGCCTTTCAAAATGACCCGGGGGAAAAAGAAGGGGGTGGAGATGATGTTGTGAAGGGACATGACCTTTTCCATGGAGACAGGTTGGCATGGTGTGCGTGTGTACCAGTGCTGAGGTGGGCTGTTGCATGATCGGAATGGTGTTGGTGGGGTGAGGACAACACTGAAGAGTGGTCTGAGGACAAGGGCTGACAGCAGGCTGTGGTGACTGTCACTGGTGAACTGTGGGCACAGTGGACAATGCCTGCTGGGACGGACAGGGTCTGGGTTTCAGTCTGGGAATTGCTCTTCATGGAGTCCATCACTGAGGACAGATGTGAACTTGTGTGGGCAGGACACACATCTTACCCCCGACATTGGGGGTGAAATCAGTCTGTGAAAACTGTAAACCTACCCTGTCTGGGTATCATCAGTCTGTGAAACATGCCAGCCTATTATTGAGATGCATCATCATCATCATCAGTTTGTGTGAAAACCTGCCTGTTGGGATTAGTAATCGTTGCCCTCAGTTTCTTCTGGGGGAAAAACCCTATTAGAGTATATCATCTTCAATTTCTGTGAAAAAAACAGCCTGTTGAGATAGCATAGTCACCCTCAGTCTCTGTGAAAAATCAGCCAGTAAACATTGTGCTCTCTGGACTGCTCTGGCCAGGTGTCAGTGTGTGTATGTGTGTGTGGGTATAGACATGGTGTGCGATGTTTGTGTCCATCATGCAAATTTGATGCTCTGACAGCTTCCTGTTCCTGGAATCATGTGAATTGGAAGATGTCGGATTCCAGATTGTTCGCCTTTCTAGAGGATTAGGAAGTAAACTGAGGGGGGGGGACGTGGGGGGGAGGGGGGGGTAAATCTTAACATGAAGTGTGGGCAGGGAAAGTGTGGGTGTTGTCAGGAGTGTGTGAACCTGTCAATGGTGTGGATGCTTCCTCCCTGTGCACAGAATGACTTTTAGAGGCAGAACATATTTTAATGCATCAAGAAGTGAATCAGAACTTCTTTTTTTTTTTTTTAATGTGCATATTATAATTCCAGGAATGTGATCTTAGTGGCAGTGTAGTATTTCATTCCAGAAGATAATTTGCAGTAATAAAGATGGTACAGGATGGTGGAAGGAACATAAAGTTAGTCAAAACAAATTCTACTGGCTAATGTCCCTCTTTGTTTCTTTTTTCTTTTTTAATAAAAAGAGAAAACACAGCTGTGTACAATATAGTTTTCTCATCACTTGGAGCTGCATACCAGCTTGTGGACATCAAATGAAGATTTGACAATATTTTTCATTTGCAAAATTTGACAAGAGTAACAAAAGGTTAAATGATATTTTTATTCCTATTTGTCAAAGCATCGTTTGCAGATGAAATTTTGATTCAGTTATGTCCCTTCTAATACAAGTCAGCCAGTACAGTTTTGCATTGGGACATTTTTATTGTTTGTGAAGAACTTTTTTTTCTTTTTTTAAAAAAATAATGTTAAATGCCATGATAGAACATAGATGTAGCTTTTACATTTATTTTCAGATTTTGATACAGTTTTAGCACAGTGAACCTGGTTACGTGGGGTTTTGCTGAGCAAACAATGATTTTTAAACAAGGGAAGTTAGGGTATTTTAAAACCAGTACATTTTTATCAGGAGTATGATTTGTAAGTTCATAGATTTTATGTAATAAGAAAAAGGGCGGAGGGGGGATGATATGAAACTGAATATGATTTTTTTTTTTTTTTTTTTTTTGAAATGAAACAAGATTTGGGAAAACTATGCTTTTTATTTTGATATTAAAGAGACATTGTATATAAACCAAGATACTGTTTTGTGTTGTTTATTCATGGATGTTGATGTCTTACGAACATGTTTGAATGACATTCTCTAGAACATGAGCAACATTGATTCTTGAAAGATGTTCACCTGACTGACATGTATGCTGAGAAGTGCAATCCTGTGTAAACATCATTGATGACCAGGTCCATACTGTCTCACCTGCAGTGTGCCAAACTTCACCACCTGTTCAAGCAGTTATATTTTCTTTCCTTTCTGGGTTGAATTTAAAGAAAATTTAGGGGTGAAAGTGAAAAACCTCAATGGAAGGACATAGTCTTACTGAGCAGAGGACAGAAATCCAAGAGGGAGGATTGGGTGGTGGGCAGAACAAAGTGAACCTCTCTGAATGCTGTTCAATGTCTCCCCAGCAGTTTTGTGTGACTGCAGTGCACATGTAAGCCAATGGTGGCCATTATGGTCACAATGTCCTCAAAGAATGAATGCCGCTCAGCACTTCTCCTTAGTTCACACACATCACGGTCACTACTTAAAGTTAAAGAGAAACCTTTTTGGAAAAAAAAAAGAAAAAAAAGCTCAGCATCAATCCAAACACAGCAGATTAACACACTTTACAGGTACTAGTAACAATTCATTAAAGGCTTAGAGACACATACCAAAAAAATGGGGTGTGTGGGGACAAGAATGGCACCATTCCAAAAAGATCACATATTTGGACGTAATGACACATTGCCACTTTGTCAAGGATCTAGACAGATGCTGAGCATCCTTTGGAATTATTTCTTTTTCTCATTTCTCAATGGATTTTAAAAATAATAAAATAATACCCAAACATGTCAGTGGCTCTTCAGTGTTCTCCCTGAGAACATGAGAAGCTGGCTGAAAAGTCCCAGAGGAGGAGCTGATAAAGAACTGTTTAACAAGGGATAAGTACTGTTACTCTTCTCTTTAAAAGACAAAGGCACACAGTTCTTGATTCTGAAGGCACAGTATCAGTTTCAAGGTGTCAAAGAGTGCAGACTGATCCATGTATATGCTACACCACATGTGTGTTAAATAAAATGAAATAAAAAGTAGATGCCTGACTTGATGATAAACCCAATAGATGCCTGACCTAGTGATAAACCCAATGTACTTGTGAAGCCTTAGTCTAGGTTTGTGTGAAACATTGAAATGAAATAAAGTGAATCAACAAATTAAGTAAAGACACTGAATTATTCATAATAAAACGAAACCTTTAGAAAGCAAATGGTTGACTACAAATGCTCAAAGGCATGAAAATCAGCTGGTGAGAATAACCAATGGAATCTTTTCCAATATTGAGTAACACTAACAGTAAAAATTATGGCCCTGCTCCTCACTTTAACTTTAAAAAAAATTAAGAACATCAGTTGGATGTAGATCTTTTCAACATTATCTAATACATCGATGTTAAAATACATTGCATTGTATATATATATTGCTGCATTGTATATGTATGTATGTATGTGTATATATATATATATATATATATATATATATATATATATATCAGTGTTAAAATACATTGCACTGTATATATATATATATATATATATATATATAATCCTGACATTCACCATGTCACAGGTAAAAATATGAAATCTTCTATGTGCCAGCACATATGTGTGACAGTTGAAAATATGTCGTCTTCTCTTCTTGACCATCCTGATAGTTGCACCTTCTTCCATGGGATATGCCTACACATTCATCATCTGACAAGTCGAAATATCTGTTGATGAAATATAATTTCTCATTATGTGACAGTCACATATAAAAATGTCTGTACATTGTCCTCACTCCTGTCATCCATGTGACAGAACACTCCTGTACATTGTCATCTCATCTATGTGACAGAACACTCCTGTACATTGTCATCTCATCCATGCAACAGTTAAAACACTTCTGTACATCATCATCATCTCATCCATGTGACAGTTAAAACACTTCTGTACATTGTCATCTCATCCATGTGACAGAACACTTCTGTACATCATCATCTCATCCATGTGACAGTTAGAACACTTCTGTACGTCGTCATCTTATCCATGTGACAGAACATTCCCGTACATTGTCATCTCATCCATGTGACAGTTAGAATACTTATGTACATTGTCATCTCATTCATGTGACAGAACACTTCTGTACATTGTCATCTCATCCATGTGACAGAACACTTCTGTACATTGTCATCTCATCCATGTGACAAAACACTTCTGTACATCATCATCCCATCCAAGTGACAGAACACTCCTGTACATTGTCATCTCATCCATGTGACAGAACTCTTCTGTACATTGTCATCTCATCCATGTGACAGTTAAAACACCTTTGTACATTGTCATCTCATCCATGTGACAGAACACTCCTGTACATTGTCATCTCATCCATGTGACAGAACACTCCTGTACATTGTCATCTCATCCATGTGACAAAACACTTCCGTGCATCATCATCTCGTCAGTGTGACAGTTAGAACACCCGGAATGACTCCTGAACATCATCATCTCATCCATATGACAGAACACTCCTGTACATTGTCATCTCATCCATGTGACAGAACACTCCTGTACATTGTCATCTCATCCATGTGACAGTTAAAACACTTATCCATGCAGAAGTTATAATTTTATGTCATTACACTTTAAAAATTTTCAATTTCTGCACCATATGGGTGCAATGGCTTACACATAATTATGGGTGACTGTTTGACCGTCGCATGGGTTCAGCAAGTGAGAGAAGAGGATAGAACTGAACATGAGATATAGAAATACAGAGCTATGTAAAAATGTAAAAGAAACATGGACGGGTAGCAGAAAAGGACATGTGTAAACACATGCTGTATGTACATGCACAAGCAATACCAACCAAACGAAACGTACACAAGAGAACGAACGAAAGAAAAGTACTCAACAGACTGTCAGTAGGTGGGGATAACAGCGTCCTGAATCATCTTGGATTCCACACGCGTCACAGTCTCCTGTGGGAGGATCCTGACGTAATGTCTGAAGGGTGTGTCGCAGTGTGACCAATCAGCGCTGTTTATGATGGCCTGCACTGGAATGTCGTGTAGCACAGCACAGCTGGTGGCTGTGGCACTTGTTGACCCCGGCCTCGTGCAGAATGTTAGTGATCCACCTTCTGACCGTTGCTAGTTTCACGGGTTTGAAGGTGAAAGGGGAAACAATGAGTTGTGAACCCTGTTGTTGATCCGCTGTCCGGCGCACGTATTCCGACACATTGGTGACAGGACACAAGTTTTTTGTTCTCACACACTTTGAGCTTGATCAGTGGAGATCTGTGAGATGGTCTGTCCGTCTTAGAACCGAAAGTCGCTTGCAACACCACACAACTGGAACTGACATGACACAGAGAACTATCCACCGAAAACAGAAGGAGATCACTCACTCTTAGCTGTGTGAGCAGCAAGCATGAACACGACCATGTAGGTCAGTTTACCCAAGGGTAGATGTTGTGCAGGGTGCCACTGGGCCAAATGCAACAATACAGTCCCAATATCCCAGGTTGGCACAACTTGTACAGAAGGGGGTCTTTTATTAAAAACACCTTTAAATGAACCTACACACTAGGGGATGCTTCCCTATAGGTACAGGTTTGTGTGCTTCTAAAATGGAAGAAATCGCTGAACGATGCACGTTAAGAGTCCTCCATGACAGTCCCTTATCAAACAGGTTCTAAAGGTACTGTAGCATCGTTTCTACAGAAACGGTAGCTGTGTCCAGAGACTGGTCGGCACAGAACTGCTGCCACTCACGCCACACAGCTTGGTATTGTTAACGGGTACTCCCACGCCAACTGCCCTCGAGCACCTCAAAGGCGGCCGATGGAAGGTGAAGCCCTGTGGCTGACCGCATATGGGCCATCTGTCAGCCTGAGAGCTTCCAGGTCCTTGACTGGCGGCCTGTTGCTGTGTTGGTCAGGAGATCCAACGACATCGGAATCCTGTGCGGCGTGTCGTATAGTGGCTCCATCATCATCGGCGTCCAAGGGGAGTCACTCCAGCAGGGGGCTATCAGTAGCATCCTGGAGTGAGTTTCCCTCAACTTGTTCACCACTGTCGGCACCAGAGTGGGCGGTGGGAAGGCATAGAGCAGGGGAAAGGTCCAGACTGGGTGAGGGCATCCACCGTGTACACCTGGCTGTCCCCCGTTGTAGGGACATGTATCGGCGAAGCTGTGCCGTCTCACTGGATGCGAAGAGGTCGATGTAGGGCCGGCCGAACTGGTGAAAGATTTTCTGGACCACACGAAGAGACAGGTGCCACTGCATGTCTTTGTCGCATGAAAGGGAGTCGGCTATGGTAATTGCCATTCTCTGTTGCGCCGACACCACAACAGAACACGGCAAGCCAGTCGGGAGAGAGTGAGAGACTTTGCCCCCCCCCCCCCCCCCCCCTCCTTCGCTAGGTACGCCACAGCTGTGCGGTTGTCTATTTGCGTACACACGCACTTCCCCGTCACTGTGTCCCGAAACTCCCTTGGGGCATACCACACAGCTTGATGTGTTGTCCCCCCCTCCACAGCCGACGTGGCAGTATCTGCACCTGTGGGACTGTGAGCGTCTGTGGGACTGTGAGAGTAGGGAAGGGACTGCACAACTCCTCACTAAAAAAAAGTCACCTGTGCTGGTCAGGCAACCAGGCTAATGTCAGAATGACGAGCTAGCCCTTCAACACCCAGCTTTCCCAAGCCCTGTGGCGATGGAGAAGTGGTAACGGGGACAGGCAGAGGATGCTGCTGGCAGTTCCTAGTCACGACTCTGCACGCAGGCGGCTGTGGGGTGATGGTCATCCGCTGTAGACTGGGGCAGATGCAGCGCCCGTATCCTCCGAGTGTCAGAGCAGCCCTTTTTAGGGACAGCACTGCTCTCTCCACATGGGGAAGGGGAGATAAAAGGATCCCCAAACAAAGCCTGCCTCACCTAGTACCTGGCAGGAAATTGCACCTACTTGGACATCCAACAACAGCGGTCAAAAACAAAAGAAAAGAACCAGGAGTCATACCCTGACTCTGGGTGTCTGGAATGTTCGCACCCTCTTAGACAGAGACGACAGACCAGAAAGACGCACAGCGTTCATTGCTAGAATGCTTGATCGCTACCAGGTGGACATAGCAGCCCTGAGCGAAACCAGGTTTGTGGGTGAAACCCAGCTGGAGGAAGTTGGAGAGGGCTACACCTTCTACTGCATTGGGAAGCCAGATGGCACCCCAAGAACCTCAGGCATGGGCTTTGCCTTACGAAGCAAACTTGCACGACAGCTTGACAGCCTTCCACGTGGGATAAATGGCAGGCTGATAACCCTGCGTCTGAAGCTGTCCAAGGGTCGCTTCGCCACAGTCATCAGCTGCTATGCCCCGATGATGACCAACCCTGATGACATCAAAGAAGCTTTCTATGAGGAGCTCAGCCGCACCATTTCAGCGGTAGACAGAAAGGACAGGCTGATCATCCTTGGGAATTTCAATGCCCGCGTTGGCATTGCCAAAAGTCCTAGGAAAGCATGGCACTGGCAAGTGCAACTCCAACGGACTGCTTTTGCTCTCGCTCTGCGCGCAGCATGAACTGACCATCACCAACACCCTCTTCCAACAAGCAGACAAGTACAAGAACACATGGATGCACCCCCGCTCCAAGCAATGGCACATGCTGGACTATGTGATTGTCCGGCAGAGGGACAGAGGTGATGTTTCCATTACACGCTGCATGAGAGGAGCAGTCTGTTGGTCGGACCATCGCCTGGTACGCAGCAAGATAAACATCAGACTTACACACAAGCTTCAACCAGCCAGGAAGAAACCCCCTAGGAAGCTGAACATCCACCGCCTCCCTATCACCAAGGACGTGCTGCAGCAGCAAATCCAAGTAGCTCTCCAAGAAATTCCTGCATCGACTGATGTAGAAGAGGTATGGAGCACTTCAGAGATGCTGCGTAGACAGCAGCAGCTGACACACTCGGCTTTGTACAGAGGAGCCACAAAGACTGGTTTGATGAGAACGACTCTGGAATCTCCAAGCTCCTGAACACACTGCATATACGGCATCAGGATCACATTTCCGATAAAGACTGCCAGAAGAAGGAGAACCAGTTCTTGCAAACCAAGCAACTCGTACAGAAGAGGCTGCGTGAAATGAAAAACACCTGGTGGGAGAGAAAGTCTGAAGAGCTTCAGTCCGCTGCTGATGCTCACGACATGAAGACCTTCCACGATGGTCTCCGAGCTGTGTATGGGCCGAGAGTCATAGGATCAACCCCTGTCCGAGCCTTGGACCAGACCACCCTCCTGACAGACAGGAAAGACATCCTTGACCGCTGGGCAGAGCACTTCAACACCCTCCTCAACAGGGACTCGTCCATATCTGACGAGGCAATTGCAGCCCTCCCACACCTACCAGCCAACGACTTGCTAGCTGCCCCTCCCACCAAAGTCGAGATCCAGAAGGCCCTGAAGCTGACAACGTCAGGAAAAGCACCAGGAGCAGATGGAATCCAGGCTGACATCTACAAGTATGGAGGTGAGGTGCTGACAGACAAGCTGACCGCCCTGTTCCAGTTTATCTGGGAGAGAGGGGAGATCCCCTAGGATTTCAAGGATACTTCTATTGTCCACATTTACAAACGGGAGACAAAACATCCTGCGATAACCACCGTGGAATTTCTCTCCTCTGCATTGCCGGCAAGATCTTCGCCCACATGATACTGAACAGACTGGTTGACCATGTCTCCAACACAGTCATCCCTGAAGCACAGTGTGGCTTCCGCTCAGGCAGGGGAACATGTGACATAGTGTTTGCCGTACACCAGATGCAAGAGAAGTGCCGTGAGCAGAACAAGGAGCTCCACATGGTCTTTGTAGACCTGACTAAGGCCTTCGACACGGTGAACTGTCATGGTCTGTGGAAGATCCTCCTAAAGTTCGGCTGCCCAGAGAGCCTAATCCAGCTGATTGCGTCATTCCATGATGGCATGCAGGCGAGAGTACAGGAAAATACTGACATGTCGGATCCGTTCCCTGTGGTAAATGGAGTGAAGCAGGGCTGCATCCTGGCACCCACACTGTTCTCCATTCTCTTCTCTGCCATGCTGATTGACACCTTCCAAGACTGTGACCAGGGCATCTACATTCAGTTTCGCACAGATGGCAAACCTTTCAACTTGCGGCAAGTCCACGCCAGGTCCAGGGTGTTTGAGGCACTGATGAGAGAGTTCCTCTTCGCTGATGACTGCGCGCTTGCTGCACACACCCATGAGGATATGCAGTTCTTTATGGACAGGTTCTCAACCTCCTGCAGGCGCTTTGGACTCACCATCAGCCTCAGCGAGACCGAGTCCATGCACCAACCAGCTAGCTCACAGAATGCCAGTGCCTTCCCCCCACCTGCAATCAAGATCAATGACACAGAGATCAAGTCAGTTGACAAGTTTTGCTACCTGGGCAGCACCCTATGCAGCAATGGAGCCCTTGATGCAGAAGTGACACTGCACATCGCCAAGGCCAGCTCCGCCTTTGGCAGACTCAACAACAGGCTGTGGAACAACAAAGGCATCAGGCTCAGCACCAAGATGAAAACCTACAGAGCTGTTGTGATGACCACCTTGTACTGCTGTGAAACATGGACGACGTATCGCCGTCACATTCAACAACTTGAGCAGTTTCACCAGAGATGCCTACAAAAGGTCCTCAGCATAAAGTGGCAAGACAGGGTCTCCAACCTCCAGATCCTACAGAGGAGCGGCCTGCCCAGCATCGAAAGCCTGCTGATCCAGTGCCAGCTATGCTGGACAGGACACATTGTCCGCATGACAGACAGCAGGATCCCAAAGATGCTTTTGTATGGCCAGCTGAAGGAAGGCCACCGTGAACTTGGAAGACCCTGCAAGCGCTTCAAGGACACCTTGAAGACAAACCTCAAAGCCTGTGACATAGACATCGCTTCCTGGGAAACTGATGCCCTTGACCGCTGTCGCTGGAGGATGCTGTGTTCTAGTGGCGAACTGCTGCTGGGGTACGAAGGCGGACTTCTCCATGTTGAGGGTAAACCCTGAACGGGTGCGCCTTGTGCTTCTGAGGTGTGACAAGGCCGCTGATCTGGTGCGGGCCACGAGTAGAATGTCGTCTAAGTAGATGACAATGCGCACCCCTTGTGCTCGTACGTAGTGAACAAATGGCCTGGTCACTCTGGTGAAGCAGTAGGGGCTGGATGACAGACCGAACGGCAGTGCTGTGTAGCAGAATGTTTGCCCTCTCCATATGAATTGGAGAAACCGCCTGTGCCTGACATGGATTGGGACATGGAAGTACGCATCTTTCATATCCAGACACACAGCCCATTCGCCTCGTTGTATCAGCTGGTGTACGTCCTTCAGCGTGGTCATGGAGAAGCCGGAGGCCTTGAAGAACTGGTTCAGGGGCTTTAAGTTGATGATGGGGCGGAGCTTTCCATCTTTCTTGGGAACAAGGAAAAGGTGGCTGTAAAACCCCACACCCCTGCCAACTCTCTTGATGGCTCCTTTTCGAAGCAAGGCTTTTATTTCCCGGTCCATCTGTTGTTGGTGTGCTGAGGACAGTTTGGTCTCCAAACGCTGGGCCGCCCGTGGTGACATCCCCAGACTGCCTGAAGGACGTGATTTCTGCTCAGGTTGCTGCATGTGCAGACAAGCGGCCTGCAACTTTTAGCTGTTGGTTGTCATGCCAACTTCGGACGCAGATTTTTTTGGCAGGTGGTCGTGTGAGCACCTCCTCTGCCTCTGCCGAACCGGCCCCTTTCCTGACTCGCCCCGTAGGGCTGACCACGAAAGGGCTGCCGATTAGACTGACGATGGCGGCTGTCATATGACGGGAAGGTCCTTTTTCGCGGCTGCCTGTCACGCTGCAGTGGTGTACTGGAGTCGCGCTGTCTTTGGTGGGGACGTGTAGGCGCAGGTCTGAAGGCTTCCCCCACGTCCCGTCGTTGTGTGATGGCCTGCACAACGCTACTGATGTCACCATCAAACAGAGAGGTGCCAGAAGGCTGGATCCGGTTGATGGCAGCCTTACCCTGCTGGTCGGCAACAGTGTCCAGGCACAGCTGACGACGATCTCTGCAGATGGTGGAGCTCTCTGCAGCCAGCACACGCAGGACATGGCCCAGAGGTGTTGCCACATCCTCACACAGTCGTTGCTCCACTTGACAGTATCTATAGGACCAAGGTACTTATAATCCTCCCCATGACATTATGAAAAAACGTATGTCTTATCATGGCTATGACAGTTAAATAATTATGCACTAATGTAGAAACAGTCAAGATTCTTATCTGGTGTCAGACTGATTGTTAAGATTGAACCAAGAGTTCGACTGAGACAGGAATGTACCAGAATGGATTTTGGTTCTGTTAAAGAAATTTTCATGGGCAATAACACCACACACACACACACTGTTCTAGACCTGATCCAGAGCATTGCGTGTGTAAAAGATGAGGGGTGGAATGAAAGTTGCTGCCCTTACGGAAGTTTGAAATGCCAGTGGTTAGGCATTCTCTTTTAGGAGGAATTATTAAGTTGATGAAAGGTTAAGAGCACTCGAACAGAAACGTTTATTAACAAAGGAAAGAAAAAAAAATCAATTGTGTAATATGAAATGGGGTCTGTTAACGTTGACATGTATACACGTGCTCTCGCATATATACACATACTCGTGTTCACACACATACACACACGCGCGCGCGCACACAGACACATATACACATGCACACGCGCGCGTGCACGCACGACGCATACCCCCCACCCCAACCTACACTCACAAGCACACCAGTCCAGAGGGAAACGTATTGGTGTGACAGGGGATCTGAAATCCAAAATATACAATCATGTATTATCTCATTCAGAGAGCACTCGGCGGCTCATATGGTCGTATTGCCATATCAAAAGATAAAGATGATGAGGAATATGCCCATAGATATTTATTCCCGACCATTCTTGATTCTGTATGATTTAACACGGGCGAACATTTATCGTTATTTTGGCAGAGACGTTCATTTTTGACTCACTTGTGTAAACAAAGCGAGTCTACGTTTTAACCCGGTGTTCAGTTGTCTGTGTGTGTGTGTGTGTGTGTGTGTCCGTGGTAAACTTTAACATTGACATTTTCTATGCAAATACTTTGTCAGTTGACACCAAATTAGGCATAAAAATAGGAAAAATTCAGTTCTTTCCAGTTATCTTGTTTAAAACAATATTGCACCTCTGGGATGGGCACAAAAAAAATAAAAAAGAAGCCAAATTATATGCAAACTGCATTTACTGTTATATCTATATTTTTTGTATTCTCTAAACTTGGCACTTTGATCTGATATTCTGACCCAACAACAAGAGCAGTCATTATTATCATTTTTTGTTCAAACAGGAACTTCTTTTGCTAAGCACGGAAGTTTTATTTATTTTGCAAACGTTTTGGTGCAGATAGTAAAAAAGGGTAATTAATCTGTAATTAATGCTAGGGGACTTAATTTGCTTTAAACTGATCTTTCTCATCTTAAACATTACATTTTGAAATTGTACTCAATACATAAAAAGCTTGTGTGTTTTACTCTCAGTGTACAGGGCTTTCACTATGTTCATTCGCCCAAGTGGTCTTTTTCGGAAAATACTAAAAAATCAGTACAATGAGTGGACTTTATAGATCTATTGGCTGAGCCCTGAAGGTCATGGGCAAAAATGAATTGCGTACACATATTTATACACATTCAAAGTGCGTGCTCATATTCCTCGCGAACGCGAACAACGCCATTTTGTTTCAAGTTGTTGCCCTGCCCGTTCAATTCTATATTCAATCGACAATACACGATAACATGTGATGGAAAGTTGGAGAAGGAGACCGTTAAATATTTATTCAGAGAAAGATTTGTGAACGCCTCATCACTTACTGGATTATGCCCCAAACTGCCATAAAAATATCCACAGAATCAGTCGGAATTCACAGTTAAAAATTGTAAACCATGCGAGTTAATACCTTTGAACTGATCACGATGAAACGCAAAAATTTCCAGTCTTGACTTTTCTCAAAATGAAGTCCTTTTCACTTATTACGACGTTTAGAAGTACTTGTACTTGGCTCTACATGTTATTAGTTTAACAAAATACTAAATTTTCATATCAACTTTAAAACTATAAAACTAGAATGAACATAAAAGAGAAATTGAATCGACTGTGTCGTACTACATTCCCGGCGGGTGTAACTAAACTTGTACATCTATCTAGATCTAGAGAAAACGGCTAAATGTTGGAATGTGATTGCCGCAAACTTAAAAAGAATTTTTAATTGCCTCAAAGATTTTTTGAACGCCCAAGATACACCAGAATAATATGATTTAAACAGCGTTCTCACTGCGAATACCGCAATTGATTTATCGCCCTTTAAAAAAGTATGTTCAAATATTAAATTTTAGAACGTCAGTTAAGGAGCCATGATAGTGTAATGGGTTAGACAGTTTCTACTCACCCGAACACGCGGGGTTCGAATCTGGTTAGGACTTTTTTTTTTTTTTTTTAACCCGAAGCTTTATAATAACAAATACAGAACACATTTTAACGATTAGATTTTTTTTTTTTTAAGTGTATCACAAGTGAGTCTTGAAGGCCTTGCCTCTCTTGTTTTTTTTTGTTTTTGTTTTGTTTTTTTATTCTGGCACGAACCTTCATTACTGATTCGGGTATCAACACTCTTATTTCCTGGTGAAATCTGAACTCAAAACCAGCGGAGAAATGGCAAAGTAGCCGAATTATCCGCTTCTTTCCAAGTTCCCCACGGAAAAGAGAGAGAGAGAGGGGGTTGGGGGGGGGGGGGGGGGGCAGTCATTCGGTGGAAGATCCCCCACTTCTGCATGAACGTCTCCTCGAACTCCTGTTATCCAAATTCACAAACAGAAATAATAACTGATCCTTGCTCAACCCTCAGCCGAGTGATGTGTTGTGCCGATACAATAGTCTTTGTCGTCAGCGCTCGTTCTAGAACATTGCATGGAGGAGACATGAAGGGGGACGAGGTGTGAAGGGTTGTTGTGTCATGAACCCATGTAGACTTGTTCCACACTCACGTCCAATTCTGCATCGAAATTTGTATTCAATTTCATACCAAAACCAAAACAAACAAACAAACAAAAAAACAAAACAAAAAAACAACCACCTCCATCCCCCCCATTAATTAGTTCTAGACATCCCAAGACGTCTTTCAACCTGGGTTCCCGAGAGCTCTGAGGTATAAGCCAAAGTGGTCGAAGGGAGATAACCTAGCCCTTCCACTCAGTTCAGCACAGTCGGAAAGAAACATTCCTGCTGCATATGGGAGGCCAATTTATTGTCCTCTCACAGACAGTTCAGTCTCATCCGCTACACTGAGCGACGAGATCTATTAAAGAGAAGATCAATGTTAAGTTACTTCAGGCTTTCTGCATTCGGCCAGGAAAGTTCAGGTCATTTCAGGCTCTGAGAAAAAATACAATACTTATCTATTTGTCAATAGATAGAATGTAGTAAAATAATATATATAAATGAATAGATAGATCAGTAATTCAGTTGGTTGATTAATCGATTAAGATAATAAATAAAAACAGAAATACAAAGACAAATAGAAAAACAAATGAAATAAAATTAAATATTTCTTACAGAAAAAAATAATGATATAAATGCTATTCTCAATAACAATATAAAACAAATTATACAAATAAATGTAAATAAACACACACACACACACACACACACACACACACACACACACTACCCCCCACCCCCCTCCACACACAGAAACAGGCAGTCAACCCCAAGATAGATCAGGACGACCCGGGACCCCATTCTTGCAGAGGTGTTGTGAGTAAAAATGTTGCAAAATTTCTCCCCGAGTGACGCGTACCAGTTGGGAGTGGGCGGTACCACCTGGGAAGTGCTTGTTTTCTTTTGGAAGTTTCGACTGAGGTTTTATTTATTCATCTGTTCATTTATTTAGAATCTACAATTATTTCGCTGTGTTTCGCCGCGTTTATATCAATATAACCGTGAAAAAGATGTGTATGTCAGTTCTACATTGATCCCTCATGAATTAAGCATACGATTCGTGTAGTTCCACGTTTTGTGTTCGAGGATAACGGCAGTGTTCGAGGTTAACGGGACCACGAACGTCTCTGGTCATCTGTGATGCTATATTTCGACGTGTTGACAATATATTTCGACGGATTGATTCGTCAGATTGCGTCACAAATCTTTTTCTCGTTGTGCCCCAAGTCTAACTCGTTGCGTCATGATCCCCTCCTCTCTCTCTCTCTCACACACGCACACAAGCGGATCATCGGATAGACGACGTAGATCTTATCGCTACATCAACAAACCGACAACACAAATTATTAGTCTTCAGTTGCCATGACTGGAAAGAGATGTCGTCTGCAGGAATGTCGGTGCCGGGTAAGTGAGTGTCTGTGTCTGTGTGCGTGCGTGTGTGTCTGTATGTGCGTGAGTGTGCGTGCGTGCGTGAATGTGTGTGTGTGTGTGTGTGTGTGTAGATCAAAATGTTCTTGGTCTAACATAGAAACAATGGCACCGTGAAACATGAGCTTAACTATAAACTGGAATCTCTTCAAAAGCCTTTCACAAAGTTACAAGTATCTGTCCACATTTGTTTGCAGGTGAAGGTCTTTGAAAGTTGCCAAGGGTAGCGAAAACGCAGAAATGGACAAAAAAGAACCCCGTGCGATAATCAAATATTTGTTAAAAAAAAAAAAAAAAGTAAAAAGAAGAAAAAAAGAGGGACATGACACCCAGAAACATCCATGAAGACATGGTAATTCTCTTGGTGACGACTCCCCTTCTTATTCAACAATCAAGGAGTGAGCTGCTGACTTCAAGCGGGGCAGGAAGAGCACAATTCCTCAACCTCAACCACTGATGATCAAGTGGAAGCCATTCCCCATAATTATGGTCTTGTGGTGACAGGCGTTTGTCTGTCGTAGTGTCGGCTAACACAATAGACATTAGCTATGGTTCAATGCAGGTGATTTTGGCTGACGTCTTAGGATAAGTAAGCTGTCTGCAAGATGGGTGCCCAGAAATTTGATGCCAGTTGAGATCTGGCCAGACTTGAAACTTCAAGGAATCTTCTGGCTCGTTTTCAGGCCGACCCAGTTAACTTCTTTCGGAGAATTGCAACCCAGGATGAAACGTGGATTCACCACCTTGAGCCTGATAAAAAGCAAAGCAAGCAACGGAATCACCTTGGTTCCCCCCCTCCCAAGGAAATTTAAACAAGTGGCATCTGTTGGAAAAGTCATTGCTTCTGTTTTCTGGGACTGCGAGGGAATCCTAATGATTGACTCCCTGCAAAAGGGTCACGCCATCACAGGAGACAACTGTGTCCTATAAGTGCACCAAAGAAGCCATCAAAGAAAACCGCCGAGGGAATCTCTGAGCAGGGGTCTTTTGCTGCAGGACAATGCATCAGTTCACACTGCACAAGTGGCAGTGGCTGAGGCTGCCAACTGTGGATTTTAGTTTATGGCCCACCCTTATTACTCACCAGACCTGGCTTCATCTGACTTCTTCATGTTCCCCAAACTGAAATCCCATGTTCTTGGTCGCCGCTTTGGGAATGATAATGACGTCATTCTGTTGAAGCATTTTTGTAGGCGCAGGATGCAACGTTTTTCACGCAGGGATAACAATGCTTGAACACCGCACTGCAGTCAGGGGAAACCATATTGAAAAGTAGGAAAAAGTTGGGTTTCTCCAGCCAAGTTTTATTGGTATGGCTAATAACTTTTTGATCCGTCCTCGTATATCCGTGTGTCTTTGTGTGCACGTAAGTGATACGTAGTCCTTTCACCCGTCCTGGGTATAGGCCGTTGACAAGAGACCTCCATAGTCGCCTGTTCCGTGCCTTTGCTGCTGTCTGGCTCCAGGTAAGGTCCATCGTCTGCCTGGAGGTATCTTCGCCAGGTGTTTCTCGGTTGGCCTTTCTTTTCCCTTAGGGGATCCATGTCAGGCCTTGTCTGGTGAAGCTTGACGCTGGTGTGCTTTCTGTGTGCCCGATCCATTCCATCTTCCAGTTTTGCTTTCAGCTACCAGTTGTGTCTTCTTCCACAGGTCAGTGCTGCTGTACATGGCTGGCCAGTGGATTTGGATGATTCTTCTCAGCTGTTGATGAATGTCTGCACTTTGTCGAGAGTAGTCTTTTCCATCCTTCATGTCTGTTCCCATACAGCAGCACTGACTTAACTCATAAATAGACACTCAACGTCTGAAGGATGTGAGGGAAACAGATATATGATTTATCCGTACTTTTCATCTCGACTGGCGCATAAGGTGCCAACAAATCATTCCCAGCCATTGCAGTTTTGAGCGAGTCAGCTGATTTCGTTCCAGGTCTCATCCACGATTTCTTTTTCATGCCTGTGCGTCTGCCCACTTCTTCATTGGTGGCTGAATAGTTGATAATCTCACTTGCCAACACAGTGTCCGTGAGAGTCTGGGTTCGATTCCCGCTCTCGCCCTTTCTCCCAGGTTTGACAGGAAAATCAAGCTGAGCGTCTTGTCATTCGGATGAGACGATAAACCGAGGTCCCGTGTGCAGCACGCACTTGGCGCACTGATGAAGAAACCATGGCAACGAGAGTGTTGTCCTCTGGCAAAACTCTGTAGATGAAATCAATTATGATAGGAACACAAATATATATATATATATATATATATATATATATATATATATATATATATATGCATGTTCTCAAGGCCTGACTAAGCAATTTGGGTTATGCTGCTGGTCAGGCATCTGCCTAGCAGATGTGACGTATGTGGACTTGTCCGGACACAGTGACGCCTCCTTGAGAAACTGAAACTGAATCACGCTCTTTTCAGTGAATTATGAGGAACCGACAGAGACACCGTCCTTCGAAGCCTCTGTGTCGATTTCGGTTTCCGCAGTTGTCCGTTCTCCAGGTTTTCGAGGCGTATAGGAAAGGGCGGACATTGATTTGTAGATGTTCAGTTTGGTTTTGGTTGCAAGGGTGATGATTTCCATGGCAGGATTAAGTCACTGTCTAAGCCGGATTAACCATGGCAGAATATCTCAGTACTGTCCAAGCTGGAATGCCCTGTATACCTATTTGGAATGTCATTTCGCCTGAAGTGGTTCGTTTTTCTCAGTTGTCGTTTTGGGCATACAGTATGTCCCGCTGTAAAGAAAAAATATATTTGAAAAAAAAAAGAAAGAAAAAAAAAAGTATTTGCTGAGAAAAATGAACTTATCTCTCATTGTTGATACGATCTTTGAGAAGCAATGGAAAGCATCCAGAAACTGTATTTCTGCTTCAAAGTTCGAGTTTACTTAAAACCCTAATCTTACAAATTGAAAAGATGAATGAATGAATAAATAAATAAATACAACTTGCAAACAGTTTGATTTTATCGACCAAAGCTGCATTTTACTGTTCAGGTTTGCCGGGTCAGTTGAAAACATGGACGTGTGACTAAGGCTGCGGCCATAGTAAACCCGGTTTTTTTACCGCCGTCTTTTTTGCCGGCCCGGGTAAAAGAACCTGCCCGGCTTAATTGCTCTGTGGCGTCACCAATGACGGATGTGGGTGGCCATAGTGGAGCAGGCCCGGCCCGGCATTTTCAACCCGTCGTTTCGACTTTCGTGCAAAACGTCCGTTTGCCGGGTCGACGGAAAGGAAAAGGGAAAGGGGAAGAACTCCGTTCCTAATTTTTCAATGACTTATCTCCCTTGCAAACATGGACGAAGAGAAGTTGATCAGTGCTGTGAGGCTCAGAACATTTATTTACAGCAGGAGTGACAAAAGACATGCCGACAGAGATCTTGTGGCGGTTGCATGGGAGAACATTGCGAAAATGGGGAAAATGATAAGTGTGCATACTAAATTGCTGGGTTTTTTTTTTTAAATTCACATGTCTCTCTCTCTCTCTCTCTCTCTCTCTCTCTCTCTCTCTCTCTCTCTCTCACACACACACATACGCACGCACACACACACATATGTGCGCGCAGATGTACACACTAGAACTGCTCGGCAGAAGTTAGTTGACTTTTCTCGAAGATCAGGTGCACAGAGTTCAAGAAGATGATCAAAAGAATGAGGTGTCATTCTGATGAAACTTCTCCAAGTGATTGCGCAGCTGGGGCATCAGATGGTGATATTCTCCATACATGTGTCTCCATCTGTTGATAGGATGAACAGCGAAACGTCGTAGGCTTCCTCCACCACCACCACAGCAACAACAACGATCTGTTCCGTTTCGTCCGCGCCATTTTGATAATGACGACTCACATTTCCCTTTACCGCACTTGGCCTCAGCAAGAGACGGCCGTCAAAACTCCGGAAAGCCGGGTTTACTATGGCCACTTTGACGGACCCGTTCTACGGGCTAAAGAGACGGCCGTCAAAACTCCGGACGGCCGGGTTTACTATGGCCGCAGCCTAACGGATGGACGGCCCTGACAAGAACAGAAATAAACAGCACTGGTTGCACAATGAGTGAGCAGACCAACCCCCACCTGCCCCTCATGAAAAGACATTAAAGCATGGAACAACATTCATTTTATTTCTTTGTTATACGTTCCACTGTTTTATGTGCACTTTCTGATCTGTTCAATTCCGCACCGTTCTCGCCCATTCTATTTTCTTTGTTCTCAGTTGCACGTCGGGAGAGACGATGACAGAGAACACAGCTAGCATCTGGACAGCTGTCGCTTTCCTGTATGTTGTGTGTGCTGTCAACACATTCTCTGTCCTGCTGTGTAAACATTTCCGTAAGTATTAGAGTGATACTATGTGTTACCGTAATTGTTTTGAGTGGTTTTGTGCGTTAAGTGTAGGGGTAATTTCATACGTTTGCGAAAGTTTGGGTAATTTCGTGGGTTCCTGTAAGTCGAAGAGAGATTTTGCGTGCTACTGCATCTTGCACTGCCGTCAGTTTTAGAGTGATTTTGTCCGTCTCCAAAGAGTCAGTAGTGTACTGTATCAAACGGAACAGAATGTATAAGAGTAATGTCGTGCATTCTCGTAAAAAGATAGGACAATGCCGCCCGCCATGTCAACATTATAGTGATATGCACCGTCCGTTCCCTAGGTGAGTGTATCACAGAGTGATGTGCAACATTACTGCAATGGCTTCCTCTACCAGCGTTACTGTGGATGTTAGAGTGATGTCGCACTTTACTGTACGTAATAGAGTGAAGTTGTGCGTCACAGTAGATATTAGAGTGATGTCATGATTTACATTCGCTGTACAGTCCTGTGATGGCCATCCCAGTCGGCCATTTTACCTGAAGTGATATCAACTATAATAATACAGATCTGAAGATAACACACACACACACACACACACACACACACACACACACAGAGGCAGATGCAGACAACTTTGTCGCAACGGTTATAGCTATTATTTTGCGCACGTGCAGGACGACAGTATCGCCGTGCCATACCGCCCATGGCTCCCAGCGTGGCCAACCTGGATGTCCACAGACCCTACACGCCCCCAGCGCCAAGCTTCACAGCCGGCAATTTATCACGTAAGTCATCTCCCCTCCCTCTCCACCCATTTTCCCTCTTCCCCACCACACCCACTCCTTGGTTTCCGACAGTGGAGTAGATCAGTCCGGGCATTGTCGTTCCCGTCTTCCCTGTAGGGGACCCTGCGTTCTGGGTCAGCACAGAGAAGTCAGACTCTCGCATAGGAAATAATTACAATCATTCTGACTGGTGCATTCAAATTTGCATACTGCCATTATGATGTCAGTGCTCACAACAAACGAGTTTTCGTTTTCGTTAGATAATTCAAACAGAAGGGGGCTTTGTCGTCGCCGTCGTTGATGATGATGATGATGATTATCATTACTATTATTATTATAATTGTTTCTTTGTTGTCTGTTGTTTTAAACGACAATAGTTTGAACTGTGCACAGACACACGATTTTCCGTAAACATCATAACTATACAGGTCACTGATCGTGTGTTGTATGCTGATCTGGCCATTTCTGACTTTGTCCCGAAGACATCCTGATTTGTGTAAGCATTCTGATTTAATTTTGTTCTCAATCAGTGTGGAGTGGTGGCCTAGTGGTTATGCACCCGACTATGACTGTGTGGGTTTGAGTCCTACATACAGACCGTGATTTCTACTCCCTCTCCTCCTCCCTCCACAAGACTTTGAGTGGTGGTCTGGGTGCAGGTCATTCGGGTGAGACGAAAAACCGCAGTCTCGTGTGCAGCGTGCAAGAAACCACGGTAACAGACATGCAGACAGTACAATGGGTTGTGCTGCACTGCCAGTGACATATTATATCAACAACATAATGAATTGTGAAGATAGTGGGTTGGGTTGCACTGCCAGTGACATATTATATCAACAACATAATGAATTGTGAAGATAGTGGGTTGTGCTGCACTGCCAGTGACATATATCAACAACATAATGAATTGTGAAGATAGTGGGTTGGGTTGCACTGCCAGTGACATATTATATCAACAACATAATGAATTGTGAAGATAGTGGGTTGGGCTGCACTGCCAGTGACATATTATATCAACAACATAATGAATTGTGAAGATAGTGGGTTGTGCTGCACTGCCAGTGACATATTATATCAACAACATAATGAATTGTGAAGATAGTGGGTTGGGCTGCACTGCCTGGGACATACATCAACAACATAATGAATTGTGAAGATACTCGTGTTAGACATTAACACAACCGGGTTACATGATTTGACAACAAGATTTTGAAAAGAGGTATAAGTCATTTCATATTTTCTTTTTTCTTTCCTTGTTTATTTCTTTCTATTTCTTTCTTTCTTTTCTTCCTTCCTTCTGTAACTTTTTTCGTGCTTTCTTCCCCGCTTCCTTTCTTTCTTTCCATTTCCCGTTCTTGTGTCCTTCGTCTCATATTACTTTCCTTCCGTCACAGTCTTTCTTTCTTCCCACTTTACTTCTTTTTTTCACTGTAGCCGTTGTAACGTGCTGAAACTGCCCCCCTTCCCAGTTTGACTCCCGGGAATCAGTCTGACACTGTCCCAGATTAACTCCCGGGAGTTAATCTGGGCTTGCACCAAATCAGCCCCCGACAGGACTAGAACAACCCCCGGGGAGTTAATTTGGCACTGGCTCAAAACAGCACAACCCCTTGGGGAGTTAAACAGGACCTGGCCCAGAACAGCCACCCTAAGACATCTGGGGAGTTAATTTAGCACCGGACTGGAACAGCCACCCACTGGAGTGTTAAATTAAACCTGGCCCAGAACAGCCCCCTCCCCCTCCTGGAGAGTTAAACTGGCCCTGGCCCAAAACAGCACCCCCTCCTCCTGGGGAATTAATCTGGCACTGGCCCAAAACAGCACCCCCTCCTCCTGGGGAGTTAATCTGGCACTGGCCCAAAACAGCACCCCCTCCTCCTGGGGAGTTAATCTGGCACTGGCCCAAAACAGCCCCCCCTGGAGAGTTAAACTGGTTCGGGCCCAAAACAGCTCCCCCCTCCTTCTGGGGAGTTAATCTGGAACCAGCCTAGAACAGGCCCTTTGGAGAGTTAAACTGGACCTGTCCCAAAACAGCCCCCCTCCTCCTGGGGAGTTAATCTGGCTCCAGCCTGGAGAGTTAAACTGGACCTGTCCCAGAACAGCCCCCCCCCCCTTCTCCTGGGGAGTTAATCTGGCTCCAGCCTGGAACAGCCCCTTTGGAGAATTAAACTGTACCTGTCCCAGAACAGATCCCCCCTCCTCCTGTGGAGTTAATCTGGAACCAGCCTAGAACACCGACAGATAAGCCTGCCTGCCTATTCATCCGTCGGTCCGACGGGAGACTACATCATCATCATCAGCGTACAACAGCGCCCCTGGAGAGTTAAACTGGACCTGTCCCAGAACAGCCCCGCCCCCTCTCCTGGGGAGTTAATCTGGCTCCAGCCTGGAACAGCGCCCTGGAGAATTAAACTGGTCATGGCCCAAAACAGACCCCCCCCCCCCTCCTCATGGGGAGTTAATCTGGAACCAGCATAGAACAGCTCCTCTGGAGAGTCAAACTGGACCTGTCCCAGAACAGCCCCCATCTACTGGAGAGTTAATCTGGACCTGTTCCAGAACAGCCCCTCCCCCTCTCCTGGGGAGTTAATCTGGCTCCAGCCTGGAACAGCCCCCCTGAAGAGTTAAACTGGTCCTGGCCAAAAAAAGCCCCCCCACCCACCCCGGGTGGCTGTTCTGGATGAGGTCCAGTTTAACTCTCCAAATGGGGGCGGGGGGACTGGGGGGCTGTTGTGGACCAGGTCCAATTTACCTCTCCAAGGGCGGGGGGAGGTGGGGGGGGGGGCTGTTCTGGGCCAGGTCCAGTTTAACTCTCCAGGGGGGCGGGGGAGCGGGGGGTCTGTTCTGGACCAGGTCCAGTTTAACTCTTCAAAGGGGCAGGCGCTGTTCTGGACCAGGTCCAGTTTAACTCTCCAAGGGGGGTTAGGGGTGGGGTTGTTCTGGACCAGGTCCAGTTTAAGACTCCAAGGGGGGGTGGGGGGTGGGGGCTGCTCTGGACCGTCCAGTTTGACTCACTAAGGGGAGGAGGGGCTGTTCTGGACCAGGTCCGATTTAACTCTCCGTGAGGGGTGGGGGTGGGGTGGGGGGCTGTTCTGGGCCAGGTTTAATTTAACTCTCCAGTGGGTGGCTGTTCCAGTCTGGTGCCAGATTAACTCCCCAGGGCCAGATCCAGTTTAACTCTCCAAGGGGTGGGGGGTGGGGGTGGGGCTGTTCTCGACCAGGTCCCGTTTAAGTCTCCAAGGGGGGATGTGGGGGTGGGGGTGGGGTTATTCTGGAACAGGTCCAGTTTAACTCTCCAAGGGGGGGCGTGGGGGGGGTTGCTCTGGAACAGGTCCAGTTTTACTCTCCAGCGGGTGGGGGGGTGGGGGGGGGGGGGTTACTGTTCTGGAACAGGTCCAGTTTAACTTTCCAAGGGTCGGGGGTGGACTTTTCTGGAACAGGTCCAGTTTACTCTCCAAGGCTGGGGGCTGTTTAACTCTCGAAGGGGGCTGGGGGTGGGGGTCCAGTTTAACTCTCCAAGGGAGGGGGCAGTTCTGGACCAGGTCCAGTTTAACTCTCGAAGGGTGTGGCGGGGGAGGGGGGGGCCTGCTCTGGACCAGGTCCAGTTTACTCTCCAAGGCTGGGGGCTGTTTAACTCTCGAAGGGGGCTGGGGGTGGGGGTCCAGTTTAACTCTCCAAGGGAGGGGGCAGTTCTGGACCAGGTCCAGTTTAACTCTCGAAGGGTGTGGCGGGGGAGTGGGGGGCCTGCTCTGGACCAGGTCCAGTTTAACTCTCCAAGGGGGGGGGGGGAGGTGGCTGTTCTGGACCAGGTCCAGTTTAACTCTCCGGGGGGGGGGGGGGGGGGGGGGGGGGTGTGGCTGTTCTGGATGAGGTCCTGTTTAACTTTTCTAGGAGGCTGGGGGCTGTTCTGGACCTGGTCCAGTTTAACTCTCCAAGGAGGGTGGGGGGTGGGGGTGTACTGTTCTGGACCAGGTCCAGTTTAACTCTCGAAGGGTGGGGGGGGGGGGGTAACTCTACAAAAGGGGCCTACTCTGGGCCAGGGCCAGTTTAACTCTCCAAGGGGGGTTAGGGGTGGGGTTGTTCTGGACCATGTCCAGTTTAAGTCTCCATGGGGGGTGGCTGTTCTTGACCAGGTCCAGGTTAACTCTCCAAGGGGGGTGGTGGGGGGGTGGTACTGTTCTGGAACAGGTCCAGTTTAACTCTCCAAGGGGGAGGGTGGACTGTTCTGGACGAGGACCTGTTTAACTCTCCAAGGGGGAGGGTGGGGGGCTGTTCTGGACCAGGTCCGATTTAACTCTCCAATGGGGGTGGGGGGGCTGTTCTGGGCCAGGTTTAATTTAACTCTCCAGTGGGTGGCTGTTCCAGTCCGGTGCCAGATTAACTCCCCAGATGTCTTAGAGGGGGGGGGGGGGGGTTCTGGACCAGGTCCAGTTTAACTCTCCAAGGGAGGGGGGCAGTTCTGGACCAGGTCGAGTTTAACTCTTCAAAAGGGTGCTGTTCTGGGCCAGGTCCAGTTTAAGTCTCCAAGGTGGGGTGGGAGTGGAGCTGTTCTGGACCAGGTCCAGTTTAAGTCTCCAAGGTGGGGTGGGAGTGGAGCTGTTCTCGACCAGGTCCAGTTTAACTCTCCAAGGGGGGGAGGGGGGTTGTTCTGGAACAGGTCCAATTAAACTCTCCAGGGGGTGTGGGGGGTACTGTTCTGGAACAGGTCCAGTTTAACTGTCCAAGGGGCGGGGGTGGGCTGTTCTGGACCAGGTCCGGTTTAACTCTCCAAGGCAGGGGTCTGTTCTGGACCAGGTCCAGTTTAACTCTTGAAGGGGGTGGGGGGGGGGTGCTGTTCTGGACCAGGTCCAGTTTAACTCTACAAGGGGGGGGGGGGGCTGTTCTGGACCAGGTCCAGTTTAACTCTACAAGGGGGGGGGGGGGGGGCTGTTCTGGACCAGGTCCAGTTTAACTCTCCAAGGGAGGGGGGGGGGTGGCTGTTCTGGATGAGGTCCTGTTTAACTTTTCCAGGAGGCTGGGGGCTGTTCTGGACCTGGTCCAGTTTAACATTCCAAGGGGGGTGGGGGTGTACTGTTCTGGACCAGGTCCAGTTTAACTCTCCAAGGGGGGGGGGGGGGGGGTCTGTTCTGGATCAGGTCCAGTTTAACTGACCAAAAGGGGGTGGGGTGGGGGGGGGGGGGCTGTCCTGGACCTAGTGCAGTTTAACTCTCCAAGGTTGGGGGATCTGTTCTGGATCAGGTCCAGTTTAACTCTCCGGGGTAGAGGGGGCGGGGGGGGGGGGGGGGTCTGTTCTGGGCAGGTACCACATTAACTTCCTATTTAGTTTTCGCTTTTTGTACTCCATGTTCTGATGTTCGCTGCAAAATGTTTCTGGTTGAATAATGTTTGTTTTAAGCAAAGTCTCAGAAGTGGGGCTGTTCTGGGCAGGTCCAATTTAACTCTCTTGGTGGGTTGTTTTGGGCCGATGGCAGATTAACTCCTCAGGTGGGGGGCTGTTTTGGTGCAGGTCCAGTTTAACTCTCTAGAGTGCTGTTTTGGGCTAGTACCAGATTAACTCTCCAGGAGGGGGGCTGTTCTGGGCCAGGTCCAGTTTAACTGTCTGGGAAGGGGGGGGGGGGGGTTCTGGGCTAGTACTAGATTAACTCCCCAGAAGGGAGGCTGTTTTTGGCCAAGTCCAGTTCAACTCTCTAGGGTGGCTGTTTTGGGGCAGGTCCGGTTTGACTCTCTAGGGGGGGGCTGTTGTGTGATAGTACTAGATGAACTCCCCAGAAGGGGGGCTGTTTTTGTGCAGGTCCTGTCTAACTCTCTAGGGGGGGCTGTTCTGGGCCAGTGCCAGATGAACTCGCCAGAAGGGCCAGGTCCAGTTTAACTCTCCAGGGGGGGTGGGGGTGGGGGCTGTTCTGAGCCTGTCCTGGAATAACTTTCCACTTGCGCCAGTTTACCTCCCAGGGAGTCATTTTGATGTGAAAATTTTGGACCCAGAAGAACTCCCGGGAGTCAGTTTGGAACAGCACCAGTTTAAATCTCCAAGGGGTTGGGGGGCTGATCTGGCATTGCCCCAAATGAACTCCCGGGAGTTTAGAGTAAAAAATTTTTAGGTTCAAAACAACTCCCCGGGAGTAATTCTGAGACTGGTAGGGGTTCGTTCTGGAACAGGCCAAATAAACAGAAAGAAGAGATGGAGGGGGGGGGGGGGGGGGGGGGGGGGGGGGGGGTTCTAGACCTGTTAGGGGGGCTGCTTTGGTGCAGACCCAGATTAACTCCCGGGAGTTAATACGGGACAGTGCCAGACTGACTCCCGGGAGTTAAACTGGGAAGGGGGGCAGTTTCAGCTAGTTACACCGTGTTGTAAACTGAGTGGTATATATAAAAAGGGACGGTACAAAAGAATTACTGATTTACTGTATTAAAAGATAGAAAAGATCCACGCACCGGCCCGGGGACATATAGCAGGCCAGTCACAAAAGGGTTTTTCTGTTGTTTTATTTTTACAATAGTTATAAGGAAGAAGGAGAAGAAGACAATGCAGTGGAAGTTTAGGCAGCCGACTATGTGCAAAATGCTCGATGTGTGCTTGAGAGCGGCACCTCGGAAAGTAACTGGCGGACGTGCATCAGCTTTCAGTTCAAATTCGAACTTGAATAGCCTTACGCCACAAGAGTTACCTCCTCATGTCAGTGGTTGGACACCGTCACTGCAGTTAAACTATCGTCTGCTTTGTGGCATGTGCTGTGAGTTGAACTACAGTTAGTAGCCAGCTGAGCACTTGGCTACATCACCTTTCTTCCTTCATTAATTCATTCCCATTTTGTTCTTGTTTTGTCTTATCTTTCTTTCTTTCTTTTTTAAATTTTTTTTTTTAATTTCTGCCTCGCTCTTATGTTCTTGGCCTTCCCCTATTCCTTTTAATCATTTCTGTCCTTCACAATCTTTCTTTTTGCTTTTTTCCTTTCTTCCATGCAGTCATTTTTTACTCGTTGTTTTCTTTCTTTCTGTTTTCTAATCTTTTTTTTCAGGCACATCCAGCAGTCCAGACACACGTACACGCTATCTGAAGGTATGAAATGAAACCTTCCTTTATCTCTTGTGTTTTACATACATGGATTCCTCAAGATCTTGTACTGTATTGCATTGTACTTTTTGTCACAACAGGTTTCTCTGTGTGAAACCCCGACTGCTCTCTCCGGGGAAAGCGCACCGCAACAGTGCAGGGTCACTTCTACAAGTGTATTTGGTTTACAAAATAGATTTTCCTACAGAATTTTGCCAGGGACAAACCTTTTGTTGCCATGGGTTGTTTTAATTTTGCATGCGCTAAGTGCATGCTGCACACAGGACCTCGTTTTATCATCTCATCCTAATGACTAGCACCCAGATCACCGCTGAAGGTCTAGCGGAGAGGGGGGTGGGTGGGGGATGGGGGGCGGGGGAGGGGGGGGGGGAGTAAAAATCATGGTCCGTACATGGGACTGGAACCTGTGCGCACTCGTTTCCTATTTCCGACCAGATGATGGGCAGGCCAAGCAGCATTGGCTGAAGGCTGTTTACCTGAAGAAAGAAACAGTTTAATGTTCTTAAGAACATGCAGTCAGTGAGCATATAATATGCAGTTAATATGCTTTTTCCTTTTTCATTAAGATACACTAATTTCAACCTGCCCCGTTCCGCCTTCCAAATTAAATCAAATCAGTTAAACAATGTTGCGTAGAGGCCAGTCGAAGAAGAAGAAGAGAAAGAGGAAACTTTTTGCAAATGGTTGCAGATGGTATCTTTCTACAGAGTTCAGTTCATATGTGTACGAGTGGTTTGTTTTGGATCGGGGTTGCTGTTTTCTTTCTTTTGTTTTCTTTTCATTTCTTTTTTCATTCGATGCTGTCTTCTTCTCTATTTTCTTTCTTTTTTCCTTCCTTCTTCTTTGTTTCAATGTCATCCAGCGTGTCGTCTGACGTCTACCTCCAACCACTCCCCCTCAGCAAGTCAATGGGTTTGTCAGTTTGTGGCTGTTAGTCGATTGGTTAGTTAGATAGATAATAGGTAAACTGATATGATAGCGATGCAGATAAATTCAGGTGAACTATTTTTCTTCCATCAAATTATTTTACAAAGATTCTTTGATAATGATGATAATAATAATAGTAATGATAACAACAACTAAGAAGAAGAAGAAGAAGAAGAGAGAGAGAGACCTTGACACTTCGACATTTTATTGTCATTACCGATTAGGGTCTATTGACAAGGGGCGACAAGGGTTAGCTCGTTTAACAACACAAGTACAGCAGAACATATTCTGCTCGTTCCAGCCGTACCATGGTCTCACCACTGAACACCACACCCTTACAAATCTTTTCAAAGTACTTCAAAACAAACGGCCGTAAACCCGTCAAAGGCAGCAACTGGGGCTATTACCCGGAGCTGGTGAGCGTGGTCAGTCTATTTTTAGCTCAGTGGGCTGTTTGAATTTTTTGTAAGGAGCACGCCTGAGATGACTGGAGTTTCAGAATCTCCGATGGTGGACAGACACCAGTATTTTTGTGTGTTCAGTGGTGTTCCCGATCCGTGATGGAGAAAAAACACAATGTGTAGACCTCTCGATTCTGCCACTGAAGTATGACGATAACTAAAACATTTTTAAATGAGATATGTCTTGAAAATAATTTAAAAGAAAAAAGAAGAAGGGAAATAACTTATATTTGGTCTTTGATAATTGTGGTCCAAACAGAATGCAAGGGAGGCCAAAATGAGTGTACAGCAAGAGTAGTCAGCTCACCTGTATCAGTGTAACCCCAGCTATAGGCAAAGGTACACCAACACAGGTGAAGAGTTTATAGAGAAATGCTACCCACCACAGGACTGAAATATTCAACAGAACAGTCGGTTAGTTACTTTGCTGGTTGGTCAGTTCAACAAAACAGTATGATGGTGGATGAAAACAAGTTCCGGTAAACTGTTATAACATGATTTTCCAACGGTCCTCTATAATAGATACATAAATAACTAAGTGGTATACCAAAATTATGCGGAGGAATTCTCACAATTCAGACTTTCCGAAGCTCCCATTCAAAGGTAATGTTCGAACTATGAAGAAAATAAAATGAAGGAGAATTTTGCAAAGAAGTAATAACAGGCCATACATAATTGATCTTTGCACCTCAAACTCTGCATTCATTCATTCATCTTTTCCATTTTATTTTTTCTCCCTTTCTTTCTTTTATATTTACTTTCTTATTCCCTCCCCCCCCCTCCCCTCCCCCTCCCCGCTAACCCCTCTCTCTCGTCTTCCCTTTTCCCCTTTCTTTCGCTTCCTTCCTGCATTCATTCTTTCCTTCTGTCTCCCAGAATCATCCAGTACGTTGTCTGGGATATACGACACGGTTATACCATTCAACAATTCAACTGGTACTGAGGGTACGTCATCCATAGTTAACCAGTTAAATAGTCAGTTGGTCGGTAAATTGGTTGAATGGTTGATGTGTAAGTTCTTATTTAGTTGGTGAGTCCGTTTGTAAATTTAATCATTTCTTCGCCACTAGACTCGTCTCAGTCAGTTGTTTTGGAGTGCAAACTTGTCACCGTGTGTGTGCAGTGTGTGTGTGTGTGTGTGTGTGTGTGTGTGTGTGTGTGTGTGTGTGGCGTGTGCGGAGGGGTGAGGATGGGATCAATGCCAAACTATGGAAAATCCAGTGGAGGTGCTAGCGGAGATGAACAGAGTTCCCAAAGACAGAGACAAGTGCGGAAACACCACCGAAGACCGTTACGGAGACAGGCTGAGGAAGCCGATAGGGCATAATTAAGCAAACCGCGTAGGAATGAATCCACAATTGTGAGTTCTTCTCCAGGCACTGTGGTCACACTGATATATATCTTTTTGGCCTAATATGGACTCTGGCGTTTTCCATGAAGTGAATCTTCTGTTGTTGTTTTCCACTTTATACTGATAAAAGACTATTTCAATTTAATCCGCTGGTCAGTCGATTCTAAATGTATGGCTGCGATAGATGATTGACTTTATAATTTTAGCTTTGTCTTACACAAATGAAAATGTCTGTATGGTTGTCTATAACGCCTGATGAACTGCGCAAAGATAACCTTCCTTTCAACACATGTGCAGGGAAAGTCAGATTTGGAGATCCAAGCCAAACACAAAGATCACCGCAAACGTGGTCTCCATCCTCTGTCAAAGCCCCAAACCCTCGCCGAAGCTTACCTCCCCTACCCTCTGTTCCCCAGAACGTGACGTCATCCAGCAGAGAGTATGAGACCCTGAGTATAGACCTTGTTCGTTAGGAAACAGGAAGTCAGTGAAAAGTTCAGCCCCTTCACCTTGGGACGTCCGGATAAGGCAACATGGCGACTCTGTCCGCTGAAACTGAAAGTGCGCTGGACTCCATGAAAGTTAAAGAACCGAAAGAGTATTTAAAAAAGAACGGACAAATGATAAGTGGCACGAAAGTTGAACTTGTTCGTCGTGCAAAAATTTGAAACTGTCACGGACCCAGAAACAAGAAGGCGAAGTCAAGTCAGTTTCTGCTGTCACAGAGACATTTCTGCTGTCACAGCGACATCAACCTCACGCACATTTTTAACAACTGAAGAAAAAAGTATCGCTCCTGTTTTTGACCCATTCACTCAGAATCTGCATACATTCCAGCATTTCATATTGTTGCTACATAGTATTAGTGTGTGTGTGTGTGTGTGTGTGTGTGTGTGTGTGTGTGTGCCTTCTAAAAACAGATTTCAGACTTGAGAAAATGGGAAGTGCTGTTCCAATGAATTTGATCTTTTTCTGGCTTTTCTATCACATTACGTTTTTTTTAATTGAAGTAGCTTATATAAATATACATATATGTGGGGAAGAGAGTGTTGGAGTTGAGCATGGAAATCTGTGGGGAAAAGAGTGGTGCAGTTCAGCATGGAAATTGTGGGGAGAAGAGTGGTGGAGCTGTGCATGGAATTTGATTAAAGATGATAATCATCAAGACTGATTCATGTGTGTTTCATCACAGTTGCATTGATGATTAACTGAAAGTAAAGAATGATTTCATCTTATGGTGCAGCACACATGCATGTGTGCATACAGTACTCATACATCATTGCAAGTGACATGCATTGATAAGTCTTCTCAAGACTCCCAGACATTCAGGCACACCAGTCTGGTACAATCAGCTGACCTGTTCACCCAAAATGGATATGTCTTTACTTTCACCAGGTTAAAATATGTATTTCTTTTATGGAAATCTGTAAGTTTGTTGTATCTAACAACTGGCCAAAGGATTGACACACACATACCAGCTTTCTCTTTGCTGCCATTTTTTAGAAACTGGTAGTGCTGTGAATTCTTTGTGTAAATATTTGCATTTATTTGCATATGCATGCCCCACATCCCATTTTTTGTTTCCTGTATTTTCTTTTAAAATCATAAATATATATTTCATTTGTTTATTGCTAATCAAATTTGGACTGTTTGCAAAATGCAGTGTAAACAGGTCTGAGTCAAACACATACAGACTTGAAGAAAATCACTTCAATAAGATATTTTCTTTTTTTCTTTTTTTCTTTTTTGTTGTTGTTTCATTCATTCGTACCTAAATGCTAAATAATAAACAATTGTTTAAACAATCTGATTTATTTATGAAGTGAGCACCATTTAGTTTTGGATGTTCTGTGTGTGTGTGTGTGTGTGTGTGTGTGTGTGTGTGTGCGTGTGTGTGTGTGAGAGAGAGATCTACATCTGTATTGAAGTGCAGTGTCTATGTTTACAAAGTTTTGATTTTTTTCCATGATCAGTGTTATCTCAGCTGATTTGAAGCATACTGCACCTCCCCACCTTTCTCCCTCAAAGAGAAGAAGAAGAAGAAAATAGAAGAAAAATCACAGCCACAGTTTACATCAGTATGAAAAAAAATATCAGGAGCATTCAAACTCCACAATTCCCAATAAGAAAGCTTTAAAAAATCTTCATACACAGATGATAATCTGACTGTGTTACACAATTTGTCAATACGAATGATCCTTCTGAATCAATCTGCTCTCAACTAACACACACACACACACCCTACAAATTGACACCCACTACTGTAAGCCCCCTTCAGTCTAAATTTTATGACAGTCTTCAAAGCCCTAATAAGTCATCTTTCACTGTGTCATCAGTGTCAAACTGGTGAAAAGGGGGAAGCAAAGCTGTCAGATCATTGCATTCTTTCACTTCCAAATTTGTTAAATTTTGTAATATTACTCAATTTACTGTCAGCAGCATTGGTTTCCACTGCTGATGCTGAAGTAGTAGTGATGTCTTCTTGGACTAGCACATCTGACAGCTGTGAAAAGAATATATGATTATAGTTTGAATGTTATGACATTTGTTTTAGTTACACATTTTCAGTCAAACTGCATACAAACCCCAAAATGTCAGATCTATTCACTGCGTTATGCATGTGCAGAATCTCAAGCCAGTGAGTTGTTTAAATTTGCAACAATAACTATGCCTTATCTCTCTCTCTCTCTCTCTCTCTCTCTCTATATATATATATATATATATATATATGTGTGTGTGTGTGTGTGTGTGTGTAAACATTCACACTGCCTGTGGAAGTAGCAAGGATCTCACTGTCTCAGTATCATTGTTTCAGTTCTTTCTGAAAATGTGCAAGCATTTCCACTTGAAAGAAGTATGCGCTGACAAATGTTGCATTGTACAAATGCTTTGTAGTGTTTGTTTCAGGGGAACACTAGTCAGTTTTGTACTATGTGTCAGAGATGCATATATCTGTGCTGAATAAAAATCACAGCTAACACACACACATACACACACACACGCACGCACGCACGAAAAGCACGCACACACACACACACACACACACAAATCCAGTTGAATGATACAATATTGGTGACTGGAAGTTGAAAAAGACCGGCCAGCTTCTCCGTTTTATAGGTCAAATTGTGCATTTGGATTCAAACATTAGGCAGATAAGTGTGTGAGAAATGAAGACAGTATAATCATACCTCTTTGAGAAATCAGACCCAAAACATTCTTAGGCTTGGCTGTTGAATTGAAACAAATATATTTTGAAACATAAAAATGAATATTCAATTCAAAATGTCACATACCGTGCTTGTTTTGAAGACCTTGTTCGTAAAAAGTGAAGGAATATCATCGCCACTGAGGGTGCGGTCCTTGGCTTCAGTTCAGTTCACGAAGTGGTTCTGAGATCGCCACGCTCTTGGCAATCAGTTCGTGGCTGGTATTCGTTGCGATATCTTTTTTCCTTTGAAGCACACACAGTACTTCATTCCTCCCGTTTTCCCCCAGACCCATTGTGAAGCATTTACACAAGTACAATCGACGAACTCGCAACTTTCACTTTTAGAGACGTCCCACGAATTCTCTTTCCGGCTTAATCAAGGGCAAATTACTCTTTTTTTTTCTTCTAACGAACAAGGTCTATAGACTGAAGGTCAGTGCTCACCTGTCACGTGACATGATTTGATTTGGTTTTACTGGTTTGTTTTGGTTCAGTTTGGCTTTGTTGATTCAGACGTGTTTGTGGTCACAAGAGAGAATATTTGCCACACTGTTTTGATTAAGAACATCAGAGAACAAACTCAGTTTTAAACAGTTCGTTCTGAAGTCGACTATGTGGGCAATGCAATGAATGTTACCATCTTCGAGTCCGTTTTCACATGATGGATAATTCACATCAAGTATGTTTTCATGATCAGCTCAGAATCATCACTCACGACTTTTATTAACACAAGCCCAGAAACAAAATTCCAATAGGTTATCTCTGTGCCACAATAGTTGTGAGATATGCCAACTTTTGTGGTGATTTTGAAAGATACCTTTGAAGCAATAAAACCATACTTAATCATCGTTCGTTCCTGTCTATTCCCGAGTACCACTTTTGTTTGCAATATGAAACATTTGCCTGTCTTTAAATACTGACAACATTTTTTTATATTTAGATATTGGATTCCCAGCTGATATGTCCACATTCACGTTGGGATAAAAGCATTTCATGTGCCTATCTGCACAGTCTAGACATTGGTGAGTAACAACTGTTAATCAACATCTTAAATATTTTACTTGTGTTCTGTGTGCAGTGGATACCCTGTCAGTTTCTCCACAGAGCTGTTTGTTTGAGGCATAGTGGGGAGGGCGGGCCGGAGGGAGGGTTGGGGGGAGAGGGGCAACCAAGAATCTTAAAATGGCAAACTTGTGCACTGTTTCAGTTTGTTTACCTTCTTTTTTTCAAAATCTGATACTTCTTCATTTTCCAAGATAGTTTCAATTTGGTAATCACAAAGTTTCCGGCAAAACAAACTTGGCTCCAAACTCCAAGATTTCTTAGAGAGTTCAATATTCCTGTAACACCTTTCCTCCTCTTCTGCATACCACAGATAAAGAAAAATCAACACTGGTTTGTTGCAAAAAACAGTCCTAAATATTTATACGAATTTTCACTTAAAATGCTCATTTCCATAGCACCACCATTCTCTGCTAGCCAGGTGTCCCTTCATCTCATCCTAAAATCTATATTTTGTTTTGTTGCTGTCATATATAATCTGTCTGACTTCCTTTCTAGATAGTTGAGGTGATTCTGCAACCCAACAACCGAGTTAGACAACAAAGCATTCCTATTGCGTGAGGAACAATTGAAAGATGAATGCCACGGTTTCCTGTTCTGGACAAACCAGTAATCAGGTAGCTGATAAAAGGAAAATGATGAAATAGATGGGGACATAGCAGACAACCTTGTATCACACCTCAGAGACAGTATATATATTATATATATAAAAAAAAAAGATAAAATGTGTCTGGCACACAAGCCAGCACACCATCACAAATGCGTCTCAAACTTTACCGTTTCTTCGTAACAACCCATCTTACTTAATCAAAAATTGTTTTGAAGTAAACTAGAGAGAGAAAGAGAGAGAGAGAGGGGATTTTGGTAAAGCAATATTATGACAGAAGAAATGTTGTACAGTTGTTTTCTTCCACTATCACTAGTGATCTCCGCTGTCTGATTTCATGCATACTTTTGCGATTTTATTTCATCATGATTTCGTATTCAACGATTGGCCTGTACCCAAAGGACAACAGAAGTATGTAATGATCCCTACGTTCGACGTCTCTCTTCTCTTCAGTCTTTTCTTCTGTCGTTCTTGGTTCCTTTTTTCTCTTCATTCCTGATTTTTGTGTCTCTGTGTTCGTTTATTTTCTCTGTGTTTTTGTCTTTTATGATCATCACCAGACCAGGTGAGTAGGTATACTCTGTTACATAAATTTAAAAAAAACCATTTATACAGAAAAGAATATATACATTGTGAGTGAGCGAAGAGGGAGTTTTATTATTTTTTTAATTTGTTTTATGATCATCACCAGACTAGCTGTGATTCAGTAGGTATGCTCCGTTGCATATATTAAAAAAAAAGTATATATATATACAGAAAAGAATATATACATGTGTGTGTGTGTGTGTGGTGGGGGGGGGGGTGAGCGAAGAGGGTGTGTGTGTGAGCAAAGAGGATGTGTATGTGTGTTAGTGTATCGAATGTGTGCATATGAAAGAAAGAGAGAGGTTGTGTGTGTGTGATAACAACACTGATATTTCCCACACCAAAAACAGAACAACGAGGATTTGATATCTTTAATATGATTTGTGTGTTCGTTCTTTAGTTTAGCGTCTTTTCACTATTAGCGATATTAGACTAAAAAAAAGAAGATTTTTTTTTTTTTTTAAAGAAGAAAAAAAAATGGGGTGGGGAGGGGTAGGGAGAGGGGAAAGAGAAGTCAGAATAAAACAGTAAAGGTAGAAAACTACTAAGATATGCATAACTAACATGAAATTAGCTTTAACAGTAACAATTCAACAATGATGATAATAACTAAAACCATTAACATGGTTATGAAGTACATTAAAGGAATGTAGAATTAGGGCTATGAACTAATGCCTTTGAAAGTTCTGCTAAAAGAACCTCGTTAGGAATAACTTCCCCCAAATCATCTGCAGAATAGTTACTCTCTGTGAAATACTTGGGCAAGAAGATACATAACTGCTGACATTGAAACAAACGATGATGCAAGCCGAACTGCTTACCACAAATGCATATAACATTTTTACTATATTTTGTCTTCAGCGCGTCAAGTTTTATACGGAAGAAAGTAGAGGTTATTAATCTTGTATAACAAGTTGAAGAATTCGGTATTTTTTCTTTAATAATACGTTCGGGGAATAATGTCCCTTTCTGTTTTGAAGACTCTGTCTTCATTTATGAAGTCGACCCCATGCTGTTTTTTCTAACATAGTGTATGCTTCTTTCACGGAAAGTCGGACAAGTATTTTTGTCGATTTTTCTGAATCTTGTGCTCCTCTTATAGCTGCTTTATCAGCAGTTTCATTGCCATAAATGCCCACATGAGAAGGCACCCAACAGAAACTGACATCAGTACCTTTAATCGTCAAACAATGTACCAAATGATTTGCAATAACTAAGTCAGGTCTTGTTTCAAGGCTAAATGATTCTAGAGCATAAAGTACTGATTTGGAATCAACAAAGAATGCTATTTTCAAGAAAACTATTTGATGGCTCACTAAGTAGGTCAATGCTTGTATAATAGCAACAAGTTCAGCCGTAAAAATGGAAAGATTCTTTCCAATAAAGTAAGATTTTTCAACTTTAAAAGCGGGAATAGTAAAAGCCGTGCCAGCATTTTTGTCACCAAGAACGGATCCATCTGTAAATATATGGAGATGATTCTGGTATTTTTCTGCTATGTGTATTCTGGCAGTACTCGTTGTGATATTGATGTTTTCTTCCTTTTTTGTTTCAGAATAGTTGATATCAAAATCTGCTTTCAACATTTCCCAAAAAGGAATAGGAGTATAAGATCGTGTTATAGCTAACTCGTTCATGTTAACACCAGATTCTTTTAACAGATTTGAAACGTAAATTGCAACTGTTTCTTGTGATGAAATAGCTTTAGTTCTTTTTGGAAAATCAATGTCAGATCTTACTGTCAGTTCATCAGCAATGAAATTTTCGGTCATAGAAGTGTATCTTACAGCGAATTTTGCTGTTGCTAACTCACGATGCTCATTTAAAGGAAGAATTCCGGCTGTTTTGTATGTTTCCTGGTTGGATGCATGAAAGGGCACTCCGAGGGCAATTGATAGCCTTACATTCTACACTTTGAATCTTTTGTAATAGATATTTAGGTGCACTGAAAAAGTATTTCTTGTGCATACGTTAACTTAGATCTCACAAGAGCCATGGAAAGATGGATCAATGTTTTTGTATCCATTCCCCAAGGTAAGCGGCTTAGAATTTTCATTAGATTGATACTTTTCCTTGCCTTTGTTAAGATGTAATCAAAGTGAATGTTCCATGTCAGTTCTGAAGTAAGATAAACACCTAAAAACTTCACCACCTGTTTATAATCAATGACGTCACCAAGTAATTTAAAAATTGGCATGCTAGATGGGTTACCACTTGAATTAAACAACATCATACATGCTTTTTTTTCTGTCGACAAGGCGAGACCATTTTCAAACATATAGTTACTAAGGTTGTCAAGATCAGATTGATACAAACGCCGTATGTAATTCTGTGCTCTTTGTGGGGTTGACTTTTTTTTAGAGTGACACCCATCCACATACAAATGTCATCAGCATACTGTACTATAACTACACGATTTAACAATACCTTTGGGAGATCCTGAATAAGAATATTAAAAAGTATAGGAGCTATAACTGAGCCCTGTGGAATTCCCATGTCAAGTTTATGTTGTAAAGAATAATGTGTTCCCACCCTCGCTTGGATAGTTTTATTAGATAAAAAGCTTTATATATACTCATAGAGATTACCAGATATTCCGACTGATTTCAGTTTATATAGCAGACGTTTGTGCCAAACCTGATCGTAGGCTTTTTTAACATCAAAAAACGTTGCCAAGACACTTTTTCTGCGGGCAAACTGACGTTTTATTTGAGTTTTAATTTTACTAGGTGTTCGACTGTTGATTTTCCTTTTCTAAAGCCTGCCTGGTTCACTGGAATGATATTGTATTTTTCACAGTAAGTTATTATTCTGAACAGGACTATTTTTTTCCATTATTTTACTGACATGCGAGGTCAAAGCAATAGGCCTATAGCTATTTTTATTACGTTTAAGTTTTCCTGCTTTTAGAACTGGTACTACTATCGACTTTTCCATATCTGTGGTATACTTCCAGATATCCAACATTTCTGATATATTTTGTGAAGGAAAATGATACATTTTTCTGGAATGTTTTTTTTTTTTTTTATCATCTCATTTGATATTGCATTGATGCCAACGGAACTTTTTTTTTTTTTTTTTTTATTGCTAAGGGAAGCTATTGCGGTTTGTAGCTCTTCATATGTAATAGGAGAATTAAACCACAAGTCATTTTGCGGAGTCGGATCACTATATAAAGGAATGTTTTCTTCTGTGTCTCTGTGTGTCTTACACTCCTGTGATAAACCTTCTTTTTTTTTCTTTTTTTTTTAACTATTTTGCGCAAACATTTCAACAAATATTTCTGCCTTTTCTTTATCTGATAGAAATTTGTTTTGTGAGTCGTTTGATATTGGGCAACTTGGTAACTTGATTCCATTTTTCATTTCTTTCATTTTTGTCCAAATTTTATTTAAGTCTTTATGATCTGAAATTTCTTTTGAACAAAACGATGACCACTAATCCTTTTTTAGCTTGGGCTACTGTCATATTACTCTGAGTGTTTGCTTTCTTCATTTCTTTGTGCTTTTTGGGCTCACTGTCCGCGAGGTAGTTCTTAAATGTTTCTTTCTTGTAATTAACAGCCTTTTCACATGCATCATTCCACCAGACATTGCCTGAACGGTCACCCGACTTCACACCCTTTACTTTTGGAATCGACATATCAGCTGCTGATAGAACAACTTCTGTAAAATTTGAATACATTACATCTATGCTTTGATTGGCAAGTTTTTCAAAATCTTGAGAGGAAAGAATGTTTTGAAATAAGTCCCAATTTGCATTCTTATAGTTATATTTTGGTACAATGTCAACGTTATCATTATCAGGCCTATGATCATCATCAGCTGTTGTAATGATGATAGGCACATGGTCGCTTCCCAAAGTATCTTTATGTGTTTCCCAGGTACATGATGGAGCTAGCTCTGGGGATATAAGTGTTAGGTCAATTGCTGTTGGTCTGTGTTTAGAAACGTCAGGAATTCTAGTGACACTACCATCATTCAAAAGATAAAAGGGGCTGTCAACAATATTTTCGATTAAGCGATTGCTTGTCACAATTCTACAGTTCTTTTCCCAGAATGGAGAGTGGGCATTGAAATCTCCCGCTATTATACATATGCCGGGCTGTTGTTCTTGTACTGTTCTAAGCCACTCAGTATTTCGGTCGTTTTGGCCTTTTGGAAGATAAACAGAAAGAACGTTAAGAACTTTTTTGTTGCTGAATTCTATTGTAGCTGCACAAGAGTGTATTTCAAAGCTTGTGATTTGTGTGTATGTGCCTGTGTGTGTCTGTGTCTACTATGAGTGTGTCGAGTGTGTGCGTATGAAAGAAAGAGGAAGGGGAGTGTGTGTGTGTGTGTGTGTGTGTGTGTGTGTGTGTGTGTGTGTGTGTGTGTGTTTCGATATTTGTCTTTCGATTTCATACCAAGAACCTTAACTAGTGGCTCAGGTCTATGTCTCACAGCCATACACAATAAATTATTGAGGAGAGCACTAACAGACACTGTGTAGAGACAACCTCTTGCATTTTCTGATCATTTCTCGCTGTCTCCAGATTCTCATAAGGCTGGTGTCCAAATGTACTGCCTTTATTGTTGGGAGAATCGGTGTTAGACGTCTTGTCCGGGCTGTCTGCAAACAGGTATGTGCCATTGATAGTAAGTGAACCATCCACATCGCTAAAGTCCAGATGAGGTCGACGAATACCGACCAGGTTTGTACAGATTAATTGCAGTGATCAAAAGCGCGCGGCGCACGAGTGTAATAGTTTAGATTATGCACAATATGTGTGGAAGAACAAAGAACAACGTACTAAACGCATGAACAGCTATACAGCGATGTTTCGGGTTAAAATACCCGATAATTTTGCTTTCCAGTGAATTCCGGAATCAGCACCGATCTGGTCTTTGTTGACTGACCGCCTCCGAGATGTTAAACTTTCGAGCGGCATGCTGAAAGAGTACTTACTGTATTTATTGTAAATTTAGAACTAACACTTTCAAAAATCTCCAGGACACACTCAAAACCGAGTTTAAGCAAAAATACTTTTTGACTTTGATGATTGATTTGCAATTGTCGGAATGCGCGCCGCGTGCAATTTCATGCAAACTCAGTCAACTTCAGTTCATCGACATTTTTGTCGATAGGCCTTTGTGACGTTTGTAAGCCGCGAGACGACTGAGACTGAGTCCCTTTAGGCCAGATGTACCAATATTGGGCCTTTTCCTGTATTGGGCTTTTTCCTGTATTGGGCCATCCCACCTACGGTGTGTTCGATGGGGAGGAAAACGTTGAACATGGTCCAGATTGTTTCCCGCCACAGATGAGGCTGGTTCATCCATTCTCAGAGGACTGTCACAGTGGTGAGTTGAAATATTTAATGTTGTCTGTTTCGGTACTTTCTGATATTTGTTATGACTAATGCCATAAATCGTCTTGGGAACAAACGTTGAACTGTATCAGAAATGTTTTCATCTCTGATACACAAACATATTTCCCTGTGTTTTCAAGTTCAAGAGAGCTTTATGAACTGATGTGCAGCTATTCAGTTGTAAACGGTGCATCCTTATTTTTGACATCCAACTCTGCCTATATTGGGACAGTAGAATATTCCTATATTAGGCCCAGCTGGCCCAATACTGGAATAGGGAGGCCCAGTATAGGGAATGATTCACATGCGGATTTTGACTTGATCAACGACTCGGTGGGGTGGGAGTGGGGGAGGGAGGAGGGCGTGGGGGGGTGGGGGGTGGGGGTGGGGGCAAATCTAAAGCCCGAGAAAGATAACAACCTCCCTATTTTAATGTCCTGCACAATGATGGTGCGGGGGTATTCTGATCAAGCTTGTTTGTCCGTCTGTCTGAATCACTGGGGACAAAGTTTAAAAACAAATTATTAAATCTTTTTTATTTAAACTGACAAATGAAAGGATGAAAGAAATTTGGATTTGGTGTGTGCATGTCACTCGTCGTATTACTCGAACATTACCTTGATTGAGCTCGAAAACTGTTGCCAAATATTTTCATTTGGAGAGAGTTATTGCCCTATGTGGCAAGGGATAATGATGATCAGCTCTTATTTTGGCTCTTAAATGACTAAATATTGTCTCTGTGTTTGTAGGTTGACTTGAGAATGACGAGGCCGCTGAAGTAGGACGCACGGACGGAGGAGATGATGTGTGCTGCTGTGCAGACAGTAAAAGGACGCGGGAGACATGTTCAGACAGCTGCCGACCGTTTCTTAGTTCCCAGGACAACCCTCTAAAGACACTCTGGAGACGCAAACACGTTTGCATCGGGCGCAGATATGAATTTCGGCAGACCACCCATGCTCTTAAAGGACCAAGAGAAAGATCTCAGAAATCACATTCTGGATTTGGAACAAATGCTGTTTGGTGTTTCAAAAACGACTGTCTAGGAACTGGTTTTCAAATTGCTTCAATAAATTCCACCCCATTTGCCTGTCTTGTCAACAGAGAAAAGAAGCGGTTTAAAAAAAATTAAAAAAAAGAAAAAGAAAAGAGAAGCCTTCAGCTCGCCTGTACTTCAGAATTCAGCAAAGCAAGTTTCAAACGCTTTTATGAAATTCTGGATTCGATACTTGACAAGTATGAATGTGATGCCCAGTACGTATATAGATTTGGACGAAACACTGTTGATCACTGTCCACAAACCCGGCACGATAGTTGCCAGAAAAGGCAAAGTCCAAGTTGGATCAGCTGTGAGTACCGAGAGCGGAACAAGTGTCACACGTGTGAGTTGAGTGTGTGTGTGTGTGTGTGTGTGTCCCACTCCACCTATCTTGAAACGGAAGGAAATGAGATAATTATACTGGTTTTGAAGTCCAGGAAAAAGGTTGGATGGAAAAAAGATATCTTCTGCTGGCTCGTTTCATCCACATCGTCAAAAGGAAGCACCTGTTTTGTTCATATTAGATGTGCACATCACCCACAAAGACAACATCCAAAATGAACTGTCATCGCTGGTACGCAATAAGTGTGCAAACGAAACAGATTTCTCAATGTATGTCTGTGACATGTGTCAGTAGGCTGCTGATTTATCCTAGTTTAAGACACTGTTGGTTTGCAAGGACGTAGATAAAACGAGACCTTGTTTTCATTTTCATTATGCTTTTAGATCATTCAGAGTTGTTTTCTTCTCATCATGCTACCAGATCGTTCAAAATTGTAGGTTAGTTCCATATGACCTTGGTTTAGTTCTCATCATGCTGCTGTTATCATTCAGACTTTAGGCTTACGCTATTTTATTTCAGTGAGACGTTTTGTTTCATGTTACTGGATCATTCACGCTGATTACAGACATTTTGAATTGTGTCTCCTACCTTGTGTAGGGTATATTTCTATGAATTATAGTTTTGTAAGTTTCGTGATTCCGTGTTTCTGTTTTCACGCGTGAGTCTGGAGACTCAGAGAGAGAGAGAGAGAGAGAGAGAGAGAGAGAGAGAGAGAGAGAATAAAACAATATCAACTAACGAATAGCTAACCTCATATTACATGTGATAGAGAACAGCAGGTCGGTAAGGGAGAAAAAGTAACATGCATTTTATCATCTAATCAACACACACACACACACACACACACAGATATATATATATATATATATATATATATATATATATATATATATATATATATAAGGACTATGCGCTTATTGGTGCACATATATCAATTCATCGAATTGACAATGGAGCAACTGGCAACTACTGAATGAATATATAACTACAATTAATGAAAAGAAATGAAAGAACCGAAGAAGCAAACAGAAGTACCATGCATTACAAACGAATGAAATATAATGAAATAATACTTCAATTCACACCCATAAAAAACAGGGGTACAATACAATATGATGAGGTGGGGAAGTGGGGCAACCGTACACACCAAGAGTCAATCTGTATGAACAAAGTGGACATTACACTGTCATAAGGTGGGAAAGGTAATGTTTTTTGAAGGTTACTAGTAGGACAGCGGTGTTGTTTAACTGTTGCTGGGAGTGAGTTCCATAAAGTGGCGCCTGAGAAAATCCAACTGGATTTGAACAAATCAATTCTTGGGATTTGGGATATGGACTTTAGGGGGATTCCTTGATGAATTTACAGAGAATTTGTTTATCAGTGTTGGTGGTGCATTTCCTGTCATAATCTTGTGCATTGTTGTTCCTTTGTTGTACTCTAATCTACGGACTAGAGGGAGAATATTCGCTTGTTTATAGTCTGAATCCAATAGGGAAGTCTTTTTTAGGAGTACCAGCTTGAGCCCCCGTTTATGAAGATTTAGTAATGGCTTCATGGTATTTGCACTGGCGGAGTCCCATAGTATTGATGCGTAATCTATTGTAGATTGGATATGTGCTAGAAAAAAATAATTTCCGTGAGTGGAGGTCAAGGAAATACTTTATTTTGGACAGTTGATGGTTCTTCTGGACTGTCTTTTTGCAAAGGGAAGTTATGTGAGGAATCCAAGTGAGATTGTTGTCTAAGACAAAAAGAAAGAAAGAGAGAAAATAGACAGAAAAAGACTGAGAATGAACACTGAACACGCAATACTGATCATGTTTAATGTGATTAGCTGTAAACCTACAGCTCTCGTGACATCTTGTGTGTCCGAACAGTAACGGTGCAAAATAATAAGAAACTGAATAGGGACAGAAAAGAAAAACAGCGCTACTGCCGTGGGACTGCAGTCAGTCAAGTAAACTGAGTAAAACGACACTCAGTTTTACGGTCATGATCTTTAAGTCCACGTGAAAGGGGGATACAGCTGCCTTTCTTCCAGTCATTCGACTCCAAAGTTTAAATGGCAATACTGACAGGGAAAACATCACATATTATCATTTATAAGATATTTTAGCATCAGAGATTTAACATAGGCCGGGAATACACCACTGATATGAATACATTGACCAAATGACTCGTGACCATCATAATGTCACCGGCCTTACTATATATCTATTAATATTTTTCTTTCTTTAACAGAACCCGCAATGATCCTTGATTACTGAGGAGGAAGGAGCTAGGAAGGCGGTTGCCACTACACACTGTGTTCGTAAGGGCCGTCTGGGTTCGTTTCCCGCGGCGTGACCTCTCGCCCTTGGTCCTCCTGCGTGTGACTGGAAAATAAAACTGAGCGTCCAGTCATTCGGATGAGATGACGTGATAAACCGAGGTCCTGTGTGCACCACGCACTGTGCACACCGTGGCTGAAAAAAAACAAACAAAACCCCATGGCAACAAAAATGTTGTCTCTGTTAAAAGGGCTTGATTTCTGAAAAAAAGAAATCCACTGACATTGATGTGTACTCAAGGCCTGAATAAAAGCGGCGCGTTGGGCTATGCTGCTGGTCGGGCATCTGCCTAGCAGATGTGGTGTAGCGTATATGTATTTGTCCGAATGCGGTGACGCCTCCTTGAGAAACTGAAACTGAAAACTTTTGAGTCAGTATTTCATGGAGCCATCGCCGTTAATGACTTTTTGCTGCGCCGTACTAGTGTAGTACCCGTATGCTGCCTCGGAAACACTGATATTTTGCAAGTGAGAGTATCATTTCTTTGTGTGTGCGAGAGAGAAACACTGAAACACTGAAATGTTTAATGTCATTAACTGTAAAGCTTTAGTGAGAGTGGGTACAAATCAGAACAAAAATGGTGCAAAACAGATAAAATAGAACAGAAAGGAAAAAACAGAATTGAAGGAAAATAAACTACTAAGGGATAAGCGACACTTTGGTAGTTTGTCATTAGCTTAATTAAAAAGTCCATGTGGCAGGTGGGTACTGTGCTTCCCCCCTCCACCCCCCCCCCCCCCCCCCCCCCAACCCCAGCCTTTCGTATCCACGGTTTGGACAGTCCACAGGGTGGGTGTGAGAGAGGCGGAGAGGAGAGGGTGATGAACAGGGGAGATAATTTCCCCCGGAAGCTGGTTAAGCAGTTGATTTCAACCCCCGCTCTCAGAAAATATATATTATTGCCAAAGCTTTGTAGTCGTTCGCTTTTACGCAAACACTACAGTTTGTAGGCCTGGTTGCCAAAACCCGGACAATTTTAGTTTTACGCCAGTATTGATGGACAGGTAACTCTGATGAGCTAATAGGACAGAGGATTGTCACGTCTCGCACAAGCGAGTTCAGAAGTCGTGCTGCAACACCTGACAAGTATGGAGGACGGCTTCCGCTTGGAGGTGAGCTGCGATTGCAGAACAACTGTGTATTCATTTTTAATCTTGTATACATTCTTTTTTGCTAGTAAGTGATTTTTATGTCACAGTTTTACAGAAGATACCGAAGAAAATGAGCTAACGATTATATCTCTGCTGCATTGAGTGCAAGGTAATTAAATTTTCACCCGATACGATTTCTGAAAGATCGTGCATGATAATCTGGATCTGATAGAAAGTTCTGCTGGTGCGGTTTTGTTAGTCACTTTCTTAGTTGATAAACAGTTTTAGGGCCCAGTGCATTATTTATCTGTAGGTTTAAACAACAGATAACATGTCGCTTTGTGCATACTGGCGATTCATTGATTTTGGTGCAGATTACAGTTCTGACGTACCCCAGAAGCTTTCTGAGATTGGGATGAAACGTAAGGTAGTGGGCTATTTTAGCATACACTTTAAGCCGGGCATACTAGCATACAGAGCACACGAATTAGCGTGTGTGTGTGTGGTCAATTTCCACTTTTCTTCCCATCCGCTTCCCTGTGACTGGTGGAGTGAATGTCCACACCTTGTTGCAAACACTTCTCATTTCATCTCAATGGGAAAGTTGTGATATTTTCTAGTCTCCAGGGTTACTCTTAGTTTACTGTAGCAGTGGATAGAATACCACTGTGACCAGTCAATGACAGTGACTGACCAATGACAGTATGAGTTAAAGTCTGCTGTCTTTGTGCCTGCAAGAAATATCTCCAGACACAAACTTGTTGCATGTATTTTCATTTAGTTGTTAATAATAATTATTGTAAACAACAAAAGACTGTTCTGAAAATTCTTATTGGTAAGGTCTATCAGCACTACCTGTTCTCAGTCTTGTCAGCCAGCTTTAAGTATTGAAGGAGTGCATATATGAAAAATTACTTGGTTTATCCTGGATCATTCTGAGCATGTTTATTTGAACTGCGCTCTGGTGGTCTTTTCCATAAACATTTGCCATGCTGTGAAGAAGAAAGTTAAACGACTTTGCTTGATTTTACCACTGTAGTTTGTACACAAACAGTTGTGAGGGGGTTTCAGTACCCGTATAGAGTGTAGATAGACACTGAGACTGCTTACCATCTGACACACACTGACAGTTTGGTGTCTTGACAGTTGGAAGTCAAATAATCCAAGACTCTATGATTGTCAATCATGGTCACACTCCAGAAAAAGAGAATGGTCACCTAGAATTCTGGAAAATGGTGCAGCTTTATCTTTTGATTTGAATTGGACATGATGATAAGAATAATAGAAATAGTACACTGCATTTGGCACAAACTCCCCATAATAACATACCTCTGCACTTGAAAAAAATAACATGTGTTTAATGATACACCAATACAATAGTGTGAATTGCATATGTGAACACACACACACACACAGAGACACACACACACTTGCGCATGTGCACACACAGTAAACATCCACCAAAAGGCACACGCACTACATGATACATTTCAGTGGGGGAGGGAATGGGAGGAGGAGGACTGTATACAAACAGCTATGCTATGCTTCATCACACTGAAACCGAGTGAAAGGCTTGTTTGAACAGTCGGTTTTCAAATTTGTTTTGAAAGAGGACAAGTGTTGGTAAATGACAGAGATCCAGAGGAAGAAAAATCCAGACAGAAAGTGCTTAATACTGAAAGGCCCTTTGGCCAAATATCTTTGCAGTTGTTGTCAGTTGTGGGAATGGTACATTGTGCAAAGTATATAATTATAATCTGTATTATATTCTACTTTTAGGTCTTTTTATGCATCAGTTGATATTAGATGGCAGCCATCAGTAGTTGTTGTTACAATAATACGTATACGGCATAGTAATGATTGAGATTATTCATGCCAATATAATACTATTTTGCACACACACACACACACACACACACACACACACACACACACACACACACACACACGCACACACGCACACACACATTTACATCTCTCTCTCTACATATATATATATAATTGCCACAAGTTTGTCCTCTTGACCAAATTGTTAGTTCATCCATGCAGATCTGTTTTGTAATTGGATAGAAAAATATAAGGAACACCGGATGCTTTAGTTTTAAACAGTAATAGTATATTCAGCAAACATCATTGTGAAGCAGATTGTAATGTCTGGCACAGACAGGAAGGATGAAATTGATGGAGTGATTATTGATGTGGATCCTTAAGTTATGTTTTATTGTCCCAATCCTTGGTCAGAGACCAAGCTCTAAATGCTTTACAAACATAGACTGACAGTCATTTGCACAACAGGCTGGTTACCTGGGTGGAGAGACTGAGACTGGTGTGAGAGCTGCCTTTAGTTGCTCATCATTTATTTCCTGTGTCATTCAGTCAGGCTTCAGTTGCACACACACACACACACACACACACACACACACACACACATGCGTGCACACACACACACACTTGTGTATTTTAGAGTGGTGTTTACTACAAAATTTTGTCAGGGACAGCTGTCTTATTGCCATAGGTTCTTTTACATGCGCTAAGTTTGTGCTACACACAGGCCCTCGGTTTATTGTGTTATCTGAATAACAAGCAGCCAGACCACCACTCAAGGTCTAGTGGAGGGGAGGAAGATTCTGGTGAGTATGGGATCTTGTACCTCATGATTTTCTTGTTTTCTAGGCATACACATTACAGATTACTACACCACTCCACTCCAGATAAACAGGGTAGATCCTAGCACACCTGTGGGGTACACATTCTCCGGTAACACTTGTGTTCTTTGATCTGGCTTCACCAAATGACCAATACTGAGTGAGTGAGTTCTGACAGTTAGATTGAGTCCACGTGAAAAAATCATGCATGCTGCAACCTTTCATTTCAGCTAATAATCTCTCTTTTTTGTGGAACATTATAAATCACCTTCAGGAGGTCTAACCACACCTCACTAACACTAGTAACAGATATTTTTCCATTCAGCTTTACCATCCATTCATTAGTGTGTGTGTATTTTGGTTGGTAACAAACATTATAATACCATTGCACTTTTGTAGTGTGGTTACAGTTTATTTCCTGCAAGGTCTGTCAATTGTAATTTGTATCATATTTAAAAACAACAACAAACTTCAGATAAACCTTTTGTAATAAATCAGATTTGTTTTACTGAAAATGGAATGCTTTGAGTTTACCTGTATCTGTGTAAGTAATTAAATTGGACTTTACAAAATGTGATCATGCTTACAATAGTTACAGAGTCAACACCTGATTTCTTGCTACAACCAGTATAAAAGAGTGCAAAGGTCACCTTTAAAAATCAGTCAGTACTTGGAATTTTGTTTCCATTTCATTCATGTGTATGGCTTGGAATGTTTGTCTACTGTGCTGTGCACACGCCTGGGTTTATTGATGGTTTGCTAAAGGAGTTCATGGACTTAAAACACAGTTAAAGATTTTAGAAAGCCCTCATGAGGTTCTCGAGAGCCATACTAGTAAGTTGTATCATTCATGTACACGAAACAGCTTTGGAGGTTCAGGTTGTGTTTCTCTACATGGGAGGTTGTTCATCAGTTTTAGGGGGATCTGTTGAGTCTATATGTTAGCCCACAACAGTGTGATAATTATTGAGACCGGCTCATTTGAATGTTCTGATTATTCAATAATGTTCTGATTATTCAATATATTCCTCCCTCCCTCCCCGCCCCCTCGCACTCCACCACATGTATTCACAAAGTTCTGCATGGTTTTTCTCTTGCATGTATTTATGTCTTTATTACATGTATGTTTCTCTCAAAAAACATCCATAATAAAACAAGTGAATCTGATTCTGTACCCTTTTATACCTTTAAATTGGAAAAAAAAAAAAAAAGGAAAAAAAAGAATATGACCACTTTGACAAGCCACAAAAGACATGATTTGTGCTGTTCAGTGCCACTGTCTCAGACTGCATGCCCACAGTTTTACAAAGCAAACAAATAATAGCAAAGTGAAATCTGCTGTGCAAACATAGACCTGTATATGTCAAGGTTTGTTTGCTCACAGGGTAGGGACAAAGAGGGTGTGTGATTGTGTGCGTGGCTGTTGGGATTAGAACTGTGGGAGTGACTGCTGGCTAATCCTTTCCACACTAAAGAAGTCACAAACAGTTACACAGGTGTAGCACTTGAAACATCTGGCTCCCCAGAGTTTGAAAAACAGTGTGGTGAAGACCTATAGGAACAGCTGTTAGGAAAAGAGATTTTTGGATGATTGAAGGGAGAAGAAGAAAGGCTCTGAAAGATACATAAGTTTAGAGTGTGCATGTGGTGAGAGGGAGAGAGGGAGAGGAGACTGGCTGCTGTTCAGCTATTTCATTTATTTGGCAAATTTCTGGCAAGAGCAAAATTCCAAAATGATCCTTCAGGTTTCGTAACATTTTCCCCAGCTGTTTCTGGTTGGATTGTACAGGGGAGGATGATGAGTGGAAGGGCAGAAGAAAAACGGGGGATAATGTTAGGGATAAAAAGAAAAAAGAAACCATGAAAAATAATAGTCAGCAAATTTTATGTTCAACTTTATTATGGACTAGCTTTTAGCATGTCTTTAGACCAGCTGTTAGAATTAAACCACACAGTGACACAAAAAAGATTTCACCATGTTACATACCGTGTTGTCCTGATTCGCCTATTCCTGATTCATATATATATATTCTGGTTTTGCCTATTCCCAATTCTCTTAATTCACCTATTACTAAATTGGTTTTCCTGATTCATATATTCCTGATTCACCAATACAGTGCTAGATTACTTTGTGTGTGTGCAACTGTGCATGTTTTAAAAAAATAACGAAAAGCTCATTTTCTTCATTGCTGGCTCAGTCTCTTTTGGTGACAGTCTGATCTCTGAATCTGTAATTTTGCTACAGCAAAATGTGTCCATCTCTCTCACTTTGGATACTGACAAAGCTTTATCTTAAACTGAACTGTATTACATTCACACGGAATTCACTGCAATGAAAGAAAGAAAAAAATCAGAGTTAAGATTTTGAAACAACTACAGACATTAGTGTGTGTGGGTGTGGGTGTGTGTGCTAGAGAGAGAGAGAGAGAATGGTTGAGCAGGCGGAATGAGACTGGCGCCAGTGGCGGGTAGGCGAAATGGGACGAAGAGTAAACTCTCAAGAGGCCATTGATCAAAGTGTAGGTGAAACAGGTATAGGTGAATCAGACCTGCACCTAACATACCAGCTCTTATCAATGGACAAGCTGTTGATAATAAACCACACACATGAATGGTCAGCCTCATGTTTTCACTGTGTTACTGTTACAGACTGTATGTATGTCTGAATGTTAAACCACGCATTTTGACAGCATGACATGTTTTCCATGTTAATAGAACATGAATAATAATGTTTATTTATATAGTGTTTTATTAAATCATTTTGCTCCAAGTACTTTACAGTTCCAATAGTTCCAATTAAAAAACAACAACATATAATTATAATCCACACAGGTTGATCCAGTGAAGAAGCAAACACTACAAACCACAACAAGACACTGCACCAAAAGCAACAACAACACAACATCCAATCCACACAGCATCCCTCATGCAAAAACATGCTCAGTTGCACTGTACAATGTAAAACCAGATGAGTAAAACATTAAAACACAAACTGAAAAACCAACAAACATAACCAACACAGACATCCAGCCAAACACCAGAGCATATTCTCTCTCTCTCTCTCTCTCACACACACACACACACACACACACACACACACTGCACACAACACCACTCTTACTACACACACCTCACACCATAATACCCAACCAGTGCACTTTCCACATATCAAAACACCCAACACCAATAGTAATATCTCAAGACTTAAAACATCACAATACTCAAAACCAAACCAAGTATTTAAAACTGGTCACATACATCACAATTCTGAAGTAATACTTAATAGGCATTCTAAAATCACAATTCCTAAAAACACCCTGTCCCCAAACAAACCCCTTAGCAGCATACACAGAATATTTAAAACCAATCACTACTTAAAACAGATCCAAAATACTTAATTATATACTGAATTCAGTACCCAGTTAAAACATTCAAAACAATCCAAATCAGTCGCATATACATTCAAATGCCCAGCAAGCAAAACCGTTCAACAACACCATAAACTCCCTCCCCTCCACACAACACCTCAACAACCCCTAAGGAAAACAGAATGAGCACACACCTACACTATCGCAGGCATGAGGAGATCAATTAACCCCTAGGCTGCCTGCATGACGAGATAACTCGTCATGGCAAGCATGTATGCTTCGCTGCCTGCATGACGAGATAACTCGTCATCGAAATATTCTGACTTTTCCCTGCTTTGCATTCAGTTCGTTGACAAAAATGCTGGTAGCTTTAGCTTGGGGAATCTTTCTGGATTCTATTCATAGCTAGAAACACCATCTGCGTCATAAGGCAGTCCTTTATTTGAACGTTTTGGTTGGGTTACTGGCCGCAGTCTTTGCCTGGCTCCTCTCCTCGCTCGCTCAACAAAATGTCGGACTGACTCCGTGCTCAAGACATGCGCTCGTGGCGAACTAAATCAACCAAGATTACTTTCTTCAGCTAATGCTCAGAAAGAATTGGAGCATAAATTCGAAGGAGAAGACAGTGGTGAACATTTATAGGACGATTTGATAGAAAATAAAGGGAGCAATCAAGAGAGTGGCCAAGATACAACTATCAGTGAGTGATGCAGGCTGTTCAACTCTAGCAGACGAATTTTTAGCAGGGCACCGTATGAGCTATTTTCTTGGCACTCAGCCAACGCGGTCTGATGAAGTGACGGTGTGAGAGGGGTGAAGAGGAGGAGGGTGGAGACTGAGAGGGCGTGGCCTCACATCCATATTATCACTTGCAGAAGTCACAATGCATCTATTTCTTTTTCAGTTTTTTTTATATTGTGGTTGTTCTAGTATGATTTTGTGTGTGCAGATATCCATTTGTCCAGAAAATGATATTTTTGTGCAAATTACCAGACTAATGTTTGTAATGAACAAGTTGAAAATGTGACAAAAAACAAAACACTGATTTCAAAACAACAGCATGTCACTTAAAATGCATAAAATGGGAAAACATCATGTGTTTTGTATTCTTTATTCATTTCCCTTTCAGAAAATGTATACTTTTATGGGTCTTTCTCCAATAACAAAGAGCACAGAATTTTTTGAAAATTTATACCCGTTTTTTGTGAAAAAACCCTGGCAAATAGATTTCACTTAAATCTTATTTTCCTGGCAGCGAAAGGGTTAAAAGCAGTTTTAAGCTGGAGTCTTGAGGTTGGTTCTGAAGGTGGAAAGAGACTGTGAGTGTCTTAATTCATATGGCAAGGAGTTCCACTGGATGAGATCGATGAAGGCAAATCTTTTTTTTTTTTTGCTGCCCCATCATCTGCACCATTTCAGTGGTATTACTCCCACGCCGCTTATCTAGATTCCCCCATCACGGCTACACCTGGGTTCATCTGTCACAGTTCCAGTGTTGGCAGTCTGCAGGGAACCAATGATGTTAGGTCGCCAGGAGGCCACACACCAGAGGAGGCCTTGCACTGCTGCTGAGTCACTTCGGTGGTGTTCAGTGGTGCCTGTTCTGATTCAACGTACTTAGGACGCCACCTACTAAGCCCCTTATTAACGACAATAATGGCTTAGCAGCGGAGCCAGACTGAGTGAGTGCCCCTCCCAGAGTGGAGACCGCCACCACGTCCCAACAACAGCCGCCCATGAATCTGCTGACACTGAAGACATTGACAGGACTCACCCCAAGCACAGATGTGGAGGGGTATCGAAACTGAGGTCACCATGAGAGCAGGGCATGAAAGGCCACAGACTTTTTGAGACTGTTTTGTTTATATTGATGATTATGAAGGAGAAGGAGGATGACAATGACGATGTTGCTATGGAGGTCCATTTTGGTTTGGGACTACGTGACAAGGCTGTACTCTACGCTTCCTGTCATAATGATATCCCAGCGTTAACCAGGCCCGAGAGATACAGACACTTGCAGTGTTGGTCAGGTAATTCGAGCAACACGCCCAAAGACGCATCCTTGAAGTGGATGACACTCGACTGTGTGGTCCCAGTCTCCCCATTTAAGCCCACAGCACACTCAACTCTAGGTAGGAGCTGGCCATGGGCTGAAAAACCCATCTCCGCTGGGATTCGAACCCACGTCCCGCCATCCGTCAGTCCACGATGCTAACCACTTCGCTACGGCAGCAAGTATGAATGCAAATCTTTGACCAAAGGACTTAGTCTTAACAGAGGGAATTTGGAGAATGTGATTGTCTGATGATGAACATAGATGTCTTGTTGGAATGTAAACAGTGAAGAGATCAGGAAGATAGTTTGGTGAAGAACCAGAGAAAGTGTGAAAGCAGTATGTGGAGAGTTTATGTTCAATCCTGAACTGTATCAGCAACCAGTGGAGTTGTTTCAGAAGAGGCTGAATATGGTTACTCTTTCTCTTGTGGCGCTTCAGAAGAAGACCGGCACCTGAGTTTTGGACTATATGCGGTTTTTGAAAAAATGTACAGTGGAGAACTAGCAAGCACTAAAGCAGATAATTACAGTATAATCCAGTTTTGTCAAGACCAATGCACAAATGAGAGTTTTGGTTGTGTCAGCAGACCAGCTGTTGATGTTAAACCACATATTATGTCAGCATAATGTTTTCTCTGTGTTAAAGACACAGTGTTGATGTTAAACCACAGTTTCTCTCAGCTTGATGTTTTCTCTGTTACAGCCTAGCTGTGAACGCTAACCTGCCTGCCCTGACCTCAGTGATACAGACCATCAGTGACCCTTGGTGCCATGGATGGTGCGGAGTCTGTGCGCTCTGAGCGCTCCACTCGCAGCCAGGGCAGCAGTTATTACCATTCCGCACCCCACTGGCAGGCCCCCCCTCCGCCCCCACAGTCACCCCCTCATGACGCCCACCCCCACCCCATGCCCCACCCCTACCCTCGTCGTCACCCTTCCTCGGCCTCCAGTCATGCCCACAGTCGTCATGGGAGTGGGCGAGACAGGGAGAGGGGTGGAGGGGAGGGAGACCATTACATGGCAAGGGGTCATCTCTCGGGTCAGGAGTCAGATGTGGAGAACCACAGACCACGGGAGGAACGCATTGAGGTGCAGGTGAGTCGGGCTGTGCAGTATCAAGACATTGAGTTTTCCCATTATTGTTTATGATCACCCTTTGTTTTTCCCCCAGTTCTTTTTTTTTTTTTCATTTTTGATACCATTATTTGTAGACTTGTTTCAAATTGTAATATGATTGAATGGAAGTAAAAGCGTTCAAAGTGTATGAAAGCTATTTGTTTCATATTTGAATGTTGAGCATACGTGTATACAAACATGCAGATAAATATGCACATGAGACTAGAATGGATTGCTGAATATGCTTGGGTCCATGCATATGCACATGCTTACATCGGCATTCAAAACCACACAATCAGTTCCATGCACACTTTTGGGTGTGCATGCATACATCTCCTCCCTTCAAAGAAGAACTAATCTTACAGGCTGCAGAGTGGATTATTTTCCCTTATGTTTCTAAAGACGACAAAGACATACACAGTTTACAGTCAAAGAAAATATGAGCTCTGAGTGGTTTATTGTGTTGTGGTGGGAATGTTAAGGAATGCTGAAAAGATTTTACATTGTAACATCGAGAGTTGATTGCTGTATTATGAAATTTTCTCTGCAGTGTAATAAATATATCAATTGTAATAGCATGAATGAAACAAGTTGTTTTTTCAGTAGAAATCCTAAGATCATTTGTGCGTAAATCCTCACAGTGTATATTGTACATGGTCAGTTATAGTAATCGACAAACATGGATTGGTGATGGAATTTATTTAGGACATGTCCAAGTGTTGTGTTTGTTGCTGACTGCTGTGCACAGCCTGGGGCTGTTTGTAGGGAACTGGAATGAGCAGATGGGCATCATCATCTTGTCTCCTCTCGGAAGTGATGATACTCACTATTCAGATGATTGTACCAGAAAGTGAATCAAGGAGAAAAGTTTGTTAGTACTGGATTATTGTCAGTGATATTCCAGGAATATAAACTGATGAGTAAGATGATTTATATTGATAAAAGGGTTTGATTTTTCATGTATATTTTTAATTATCTATTTATTGCCTTTTTGTTGTTCAGGTGATACCTCAGGACGACAACTGGGGTGACAACACGACAGCAGTGACGGGCAACACCAGTGAGACGGGCTTTTCCATGGAAAACCTCAACAAGTTTCACTCCCATAATGACTTCTCTGGCAGGGAGGGCTTCAACTGTGTCCACTACCTGGGCACAGCAGTGGCCGTCATCCTCTCCCTTTTCGGCTTTCTGTCTCCTATCGCCATGGTGATCCTGCCTCGGCTCAACATTATTGACTGGTCATATGGAGAGCTTAGTGAGTGGGAGATGAAGCGCTGTCCTCCACAGTGCGAGGGCCTGCTGATTTCTTTTTCCTTCAAACTGCTGATTCTGTTGCTGGGCACGTTGGCAGTGTTTTTCCGTCACCCAAAAGCGACCATGCCCCGCATGTTTGTGTTCCGTGCCGTGGTGTTGTTCTTGGTCTTCGTGCTGACCTTTGCCTTCTGGCTGTTCTATGGTGTGCGCATTGTGCAGGAGGGACAGACAGAATATCACAGGATTGTGCAGTTTGCTGATAGCCTGGTGGATGGACTTCTCTTCATTCATTACCTGGCAGTGGTCCTGTTGGAAATCCGACAGCTCCAGCCTCAGTTTGTGGTCAGGGTGACGCGGTCCCCTGACGGGGAGTTCCGTTGTTATAACATCGGTCTTCTGTCGGTACAGCGGGCGGCGGTCACGGTTCTGGAACATTACTACCGTGACTTCCCAGCCTACAACCCTTACCTGGACATGGTGGGGCGACGCTCAGGTAAACAGAACTTGACAGAATTCAAAGTGTATGACGTGGACGGCACTGAACAGAACCAGTCAGTGAGCCAGGGCCGGTCCCGGGCCATGTTTGCTGCTGCCGCCCGGCGCAGAGATTCAGGTCACAATGACCGGTTCTATGATGAGGTGGAATATGAGAGAAGAGTGAGGAAACGCAAGGCCCGGCTGGTGGTGGCCGCGGAGGAAGCTTTCACTCACATCAAGCGTCTGCAGGAAGAGCAAGGTGAGTTGTAGAGGGGGAGGACACATGCTTCATCATTTTTTTTTTTTAAACACTGAAGAGCATCCCCCCTTTACAGGGGAATCTCTTTGATGATACACACTCTCTTCTTGTGATTGAGCCAATAAAGTGTTGCTGTGCTTCCGGTTTGACTTCTCTACCAAGAAGTCAGTCAACGAATCAGTGACAAAAAGTATGAAAATAAGAATTTGTAATTCATGTCCATTGTCTCTGTCATCCCTGGGTTTCATGAAAATCATGGTTTATTGGCTGTTGTCCAGTTCCTGCCAGATTCATGAACACTGTGAAAGACAGTTTGCTGACAGTCTTGGCCACACTCACTCTCATGCCATCAGTGTGGTCTTAAACCTATCTTCTTACACTGTTCCTCCCTCTTTCCTCCCCCTCTTCTCAAATTATGCGAAATTACTGCACCCTTACTGACACAATGAGAGTCATCGTCACCTACTCAAAACTGATGTCTTGATTGGATAGATGGACTGGACATAGCATCGGATATTGCTGTCACTTGTGTCAGTTTTATCACTTTCATTGTCCTGTCATCACCACCTTGTTCAAACCAGTCATCAGACAAGAAAGATAGATCATTATTACCATGTACACAATCAACTGCACAGCCTGGAAAATTGTTTAGATCCATTGACAGTGACCACTGCCCTTGGTGGACAGAGTTTCTGACACCCTTTTTGCATATAATGATATATATATATATATATATATATATATATATATATATATATATATATATATATATACCCTTTTTGCATATATATACATATATATATATATATATATATATATATATATATATATATATATATATATATATATATATATATATATATATGAGTATACGTCAGGTGGATGACTGGACCCCTTTCAGTTTCTTCTCCATGTTTTGCTAACTGGACTACATCAACTGCATGAGAAAGGTGGGTCTGAATCATATATATATATATATATATATATATACATATATATATATATATATAGATATATATGATTCAGACCCACCTTTCTCATGCAGTTGATGTGTATATATATATATATATATATATATATATATATATATATATATATATATGATTCAGACCCACCTTTCTCATGCAGTTGATGTATATATATATATATATATATATATATATATGATTCAGACCCACCTTTCTCATGCAGCTGATGTAGTCCAGTTAGCAAAACATGGAGAAGAAACTGAAAGGGGTCCAGTCATCCACCTGACGTATACTCATTTATATAGTATGTTTTTTCAGTAATTTATAATCCAGACACACCAATTGATTAAACTAAACTTTCAAGTCTGTTTAATAGGAATAGATGCAGGATGTCAGTGGATGTCTTACACTCAAGTTACAGGCACTGTGGCAACATTTTGTGTCTCAAAGACACTGAATGGATTAATGTGTTGTATTATAGTAGTAAAAAAGAAACCAGCTTGTGCGAATAAAAGGTACCTCTTCGGGGGTTCTGGTCTTTGTACACACATATTACTACTACTTTGTACTATTACTACACATACAGTAGTTACGTTTTCTTACAGACATTAGTTTAACAGTAATGTAATTGCTCACCACCAGCAGTGCGTTTAAAAAAAAAAAAAAAAGCCTTTTGATTATAAAGGTGCTTTTCAATTGTTGAAGCATTTCAGAGCATACATGGTTTACAACTGTGCTGGTCTCTGAACTTGACTGGTCACTTAAGAAATTTTCAGTTAGCAAAATAATATGCTTGAATATTGACCAGTTTTTAACTCTTTCATTCCTGCAGTACGGTTTTCCGGTTTACAGGAATTTTACCCTTCATTCCAGGAAGCCAGAAAACCGTGCAGCAGAGAATTCCCCCTTTCCTTCCTGCAGCCCAGAACTTTGAACTTCATGCGAGTCGCGTCATCAGTGCGCATCAACTATCTTTGACCGGGTCACTAGTGGGGCAGTGTTTATGAGTGGAATGGATGCTAGACACCCCCCTCCCCCTCCCTAGGCCATGGGAAAGTGGGCGCCGCTACATTCTTGCCGCTGTGCTGTATAGACACATGGACACAGAAAAATGGAATGTGTAGAAAGTTCGGATTGTGACCAGTTTTCTGATAAGTTTTACAACGCTCTATCAGATAATGATTTCGATCTGTTTCAAATGAATGATGAGGAGAGAGTGCAGTTAGCTGCTGCTGAAGAAGCACTGATAGCAGGTGATGAAAACTTCAAGAAGTGCAAGTGGAAAAATTGTGGTGTATTACTGTATATTTGTGCAGTAACTAGCGTGACTGCTTCAAGGTATATCACACATGTCGCCTTTGTGTGGCATATTACATGATGACTGTGACACGGACATGCACATTTAGAGAAAGTATTGTTTCTGAATAGTTTTTGTTCAAGAATTGTGTAGATAATGATCTGATTCTGGCTCAGTGACTGCTAGTGTATTGAAAGGCATATATCTCTTTGAGACAATGTTCAAATCATGTGATAAGGACAATAGTAGTGACAAATGTGAGTTTTTTATCAATATGACTAGCAGTGTGGCACTGAGATACTTATACTCGGTGAGTACCTGCATGATGTGCATACTCTGCAAGCAAAACAGTCCTGCATGTGGTGTGTACTCGTATGCATTCTGTTTGACTCCAGACTCAGCTGTTTTACACCTGAGTGTCACCAGAGGTGTCACCATATAGTGTTAACAGGGTCACAGACAACTTCTCACATCAGTTCTGTACACAACATTATATGACAATCTTGGTGTATTGTAATAAGCAGTGTTACCCACTTGCCGTAAGCTCCATACACAAAATATTGTGAAAATATTGAATGCATTTGCAAGGGACGTTGAACGGTAGAGCATGTTTTAACCCGCTGTTTAGTAATGAAACCTTTTTTGCCTCCAGAAATTGCGGAACATGTGTTACCAGTTTCAAATGTTAACATTTTTTTAAAAAAGTTATATATTTCAAACTGTTCTTTATTAAAGTTAGCTAGCTATGTGTTAAATAGTCCAGTTGGTTGTTTATTGTAGGTCCCCACACGAACCTCTTTTCAAATAATAATCTACAGAAGTAGTGCATACAGTATTTGATTATTGATAATTTTTTTGTCCGAATCCCGCTTCCCCCGTCCCGTCTCTCACACACACCCTTCCAATATTATGTTTTTTTTCTTTTTCCAATCACTGACACTCACCCTCTCCATCAGTTTAGATTTCGTACTCTTTTCCACATTCTGTTCTCTCTCTGTGTGTGTTTGTCTGTCTGTCTGTCTCTTTCTGTCTGTCTGTCTCTCTCTTCCTTTCTTAGTTCCCTCCTCCTTGCCCCCCCACCATCCCCCCCACCCTCCCTTCCACCTCAACCACCCCCCTTTTCATTCGAATATACAGAAATGTCGATTTCTAATTAATGATAACAATTATCATTATGATAGAAATGATAATAATCCAAATTATAATAATATCTCTTTTTTTTCAGTCTAATATCATCATCTTAGATGAACAGACTATATATAATAAATAAAGAACGATGCCATAAGTCTCCGAAATAAGTACACTGCTTCATGCTTTCTTTCTCTTCTCTAAATCCAGGAATGAAGGGAATATATGTATTGTAGGAATCTCGGAAAAGGGGGAGCAATAGTTCATAGAAAAATAGTAACGAAAGAGTTAATTTAAAATTAAAAATTTTTTTTTTATTAGTATTGTTGTTTGCTGTATGGATTATAAATTTGCAGAATGAGAAAATGTGAAGACGTTCATTGTCTGAATTTGGACAGTTGAAGGAAATAATTCTGACAAGAAACAGCTACCATTATGTAAAATTTGGCAGGCAAAGAGGTTTTTATTTTATTTTCATAATTACAGAATAAACCATAAATCATTAAATGATGATGAACTTTTATTGGGAAGTCAGTGTTTAAACTGAAGGAGGCACCATGGCAGAGTCGGTTAGGCATCAGACTTCTGATTCACTGTTCTGAGTTCAAGGCCCCTTTCAACACGGAGTTGTGTCCACGGGAAAGGCACTTTACTCTGTTTTTCCTCACTCCACCCAGTTGTGAATGGGTTCCTGACTTCAGATGGGGAAGGTTGTGAAAAAGAGTGGAAGGAGAAGATTGGGCCCCACCTTCCATTGCTGAGCCCTAGACACAGTGGGTGTGAATTCACCGCCCTGATGGTACTATAACTAGTATAAGGTTAATTTTTTTGTTGTTTTTTCTTTTTTTTTTCCAATTTCAATATTCTTATAATACATAGATGATAGAGTAATAATAATACAGTAATAGACATTTGACATAAATTTATGTGTATTTCAGAAAAAAGGACAAATTGGATATGTAGCAAGCAGAAGACAAACCAAAGATGAAAATAAACCAAACATAATGTCATACATAGATATGGTACATATACATATATATACATGTACAGTATTGTAATGAAATATATATATATATTTGATGACTTATTGAAATGATTTATGCATATATTCACAGTTGTTTTGCTTATATATATATATAAAATATATATATACACACACACGCACGCACACACACACACACACACACACACACACACACACACACATATATATATATATATATATATATATATATATATATATATATATATATATATGACCATCAGAACTGCAGAGGAGGCAACTGTTGTTCCGACTGTTTGGGCTAGAATTTGATTATAGTGGAGAGTGTCTTGCCCAAGTACATCCCCACTCTCTCGGCCAAGAGGGTTTTAGGACAGTCGGCGTTGGGATGGTTCCCAAAGGCCAACTAGCCCACAAGGCTGCAGCACTAAGAGCCAGTGCAATTTTGCCTCCTAGTTTGAGAGTCATAGTCCTTCACAAAAGACTAAGCTGTAAATGGTTTCCCATTGACTGGAGAAACTATTGATAATACAGCTCTCACTTTGCTGTTGGCTCAAATGTAAACTTATGTCAATCTGTGAATGTGTGATATAAGCTGAGTGTTGGGCGTAACATATATATATATGTAAGCGGGTGAGCACGGGCAAGCAAGCATTTTTGTGCGTGTGTGATCGGAAGTGATTTTTAAATATTTTCTTATTTTACTTGGATTTCATGTATCTTAATGTTAATGTTCTAATCTTATTGGCGTGACATATGTTATGTGCATGCATACGTTGGTTGTGTGTGTGAGTGTGTGTGTGTGTGTGTGTGTGTGTGTGTGCATTTTACTTATATATACGATTTATTCCCTTGATGTTTTTATTTATGTATTGTTGTACAATACCTTATGGTCTTAACGTGTGTGTGTGTGTGTGTGTGTGCATGTGTGTGTATGTGTGTGTGGGTGTGTGTGCGTGCGTGCGCGCATGTCATTTTTGGTAATCTTATACCCTTTTTTTGTTGGATGTTTTCATTTGTTAATGTTGTTGTGCAATACCCTATTGTCTTAACATGAGTATGTGTGTGGGGGGGGGGGGGGGGGGGGTTAGTATATCGTCAGCTATTGGGAATTCTTATTTGACTAGTTTTAATCTCTTCTTATGTTGCGCATGATTTTATGCCAGTGTTTACAATGAGCCTGTGATTGCACAACTTAATTTCCATGTGGATTAATAAAGTGTTTTTGATTTTGATTTGATTGATTTGATTTATGGAAAGATACATAATTACATTCCACCCAAAATGTACCTTTTGCATACTTAATCAGTTAGTATATATATGCATTTTCTCCAGTATCTCCTCTTGTTAAGTTGTACTTCAGTTTTGCATACACACACACACACACACACATATACATATACATATATATATATATCCTGTTCATCTTGGCTATCTGCTCATCTGGAGCAGCATGGCTTATGGCTGTAGAGACCAGCGCGGGAATGACAGTCGGTCACAAAGGCCTAACCTGTATAATACAATAAAAGATTAAGTTTGTTGCTAAGGGACCTTTACCTTCTAACGTTAAGACGATTGACTGACGATTGAATGGTGATGCAGCTACAAACCCGTGTGTGTGCTGCAGGTCCCACCATTCCCATGGATCCCCAGGAGGCAGCCCAGGCGGTGTTTCCCTCCATGGCACGAGCTTTGCAGAAGTACTTACGCATCACCCGGCAGCAGCCACGATACTCCATGGAGAGCGTGCTGGCCCACCTGGCCACCTGCATCTCCCATGACCTTTCACCCCGGGCCTTCATTGCCCGCTACCTCACGCAGGGTGCCGTCATCATGAGTGAGCACGACCGGCGTGCTGTGGACCGCTGGGTGATTGTCTGTGAACAGAATGTGGTGCGGGAGGTGGAGGAGGGCACGCAATTCCAGCTTCGTCATGGCGACATATCGCTCATGTGTTATATCCGCAAATTGCCGCATTTTAGCATGACGGAGGACATCAGAGACCCCAAGAACAACAAGTTTGTCTTGAGACTCAATTCAGAAACCTCTGTCTAGCATTAGTTTGTCTTCAGACTTAATTCAGAAACCTCTGTCTAGCATCAGCTTGAGACTCAATTTAGAAAACTCTGTCTAGCGTCAGTTTGTCTTCAGACTTAATTAAGAAATTCTGTCTATTTGAGACTTAATTCAGAAACTTCTGTCTAGCATCAGTTTGTCTCGAGACTCAATTAAAAAACCTCTGTGTCTGTCTAGCAGTGGATTTTCCCTCAGGTTAGCTAGAAACTCCAAGAATAAGTTTGTCTTGAGACTTAGTTCTGAAACCCTTTGTCTGGCATGTGGAATTTGCTTCTAAAGCTTTTAATGCAAATGGTGACTATTGCTGAAGTACATTTCTGCTCCTTCTCCCTTCCAGTTCCAGAATTTTTAATTTCATCAGACTTACTTCCACAAGTTCCAAGCTGGTTCTTTGATGGCAGTTCATCACTACAGTCTCAGAATGGTAGAATTTTGAAGCACTGTGGTTTACAACAATATCTTTGTGAATTTTATCTCCCAGCCCCACACCCTACCCCGACCCCCTTAAAAAAACTCTTTTTTTTTTTATCCCATCAAAAACTGCTGTGTGTGACTGGCAGTGGTGAATCAGTGTGGCCTGTGTCTGTGATTGGTAGCAGTTGGTGTATGTTTCACTGGCTGCATACTAACACACTAGGTTATGTTTAAGTAATGTACCCTACACATATGCTTTACAGTGCATCATATCATGTGTTTTTTAAGTGTAGACATGTTTTTGCCATATTTCCTTTTAGACTTTACACCATCTTGGCACAGTATGTGTTCAGGTGTGTACATCAGACTCTGTTTGTAAAAAAAATATATATAATGTTGTCAGTGTGAAGACATTGATCCTAACTCCAGTAACTGCCTTCTACAGAATGGAGAAAACAAAATCTTGACCTTTTACTAGTTTTAGACTTTGTGTTCACTTTTGTTACTTGATTTAGCCTTTTTTATCCTGTTTTTTTTTCCATTTTGTTTTGTGTCAAAGTGTATTGTGTTGTAATTTACTGAAACCAGGAGTTTCTCTGTGTTAGTATGTTGCTACATGTATGCTCAGTGCAGCTAGCCATCACACCACTTGTCTGTTTAACATAAGGTGTCAAATTTAAGGTATTTCTTTGAGACAGTGTCCTTAACACTCCCTAAAGAAAAAAACTTTGACTAGTTCAGTATCATTTTTAAAAAGTGCACATATCTTTCCTCAAAAAAGAGAGAGGAAAAAAAACAAAAACAAACTTGGACAGGTTAACTAATACTTTCAAAAAGTGCACAAACACTCATCAGAAAAATCAACTTTGACATTTTAAATACATTACTTAATCATTAATGCATTACAAAGCATAGAAAAAAATAAATGACAGTTTATACAAACACACAGTTGATTTTATGAGTCAACCACTTAGTATCCAGTGATGACATTTTGATGAAAAGCAAAATTAAGGGACAAGAACACTTCTTGTGGCTGGTCTAAGTTTTTTGTTTAACCCTTTCGCTGCCAGGAAAATAAGATTTAAGTGAAATCTATTTGCCAGGGTTTTTTCACAAAAAACGGGTCTAAATTTTCAAAAAATTCTGTGCTCTTTGTTATTGGAGAAAGACCCATTAAAGTATATATTTTCTGAAAGGGAAATGAATAAAGAATACAAAACACATGATGTTTTCCCATTTTATGCATTTTAAGTGACATGCTGTTGTTTTGAAATCAGTGTTTTGTTTTTTGTCACATTTTCAACTTGTTCATTACAAACATTAGTCTGGTAATTTGCACAAAAATATCATTTTCTGGACAAATGGATATCTGCACACACAAAATCATACTAGAACAGCCACAATATAAAAAAAAACTGAAAAAGAAATAGATGCATTGTGACTTCTGCAAGTGATAATATGAATGTGAGGCCACGCCCCCTCAGTCTCCACCCCCCTCCTCTTCACCCCTCTCACACCGTCACGTCATCAGACCGCGTTGGCTGAGTGCCAAGACAATAGCTCATACGGTGCCCTGCTAAAAATTCGTCTGCTAGAGTTGAACAGCCTGCATCACTCACTGATAGTTGTATCTTGGCCACTCTCTTGATTGCTCCCTTTATTTTCTATCAAATCGTCCTATAAATGTTCACCACTGTCTTCTCCTTCGAATTTATGCTCCAATTCTTTCTGAGCATTAGCTAAAGAAAGTAATCTTGGTTGATTTAGTTCGTCACGATCGCGTGTCTTGAGCACGGCGTCAGTCCGACATTTTGTTGAGCAAGCGAGAAGAGGAGCCAGGCAAAGACTGCGGCCAGTAACCCAACCAAAACGTTCAAATAAAGGACTGCCTTATGACGCAGATGGTGTTTCTAGCTATGAATAGAATCCAGAAAGATTCCCCAAGCTAAAGCTACCAGCATTTTTGTCAACGAACTGAATGCAAAGCAGGGAAAAGTCAGAATATTTCGATGACGAGTTATCTCGTCATGCAGGCAGCGAAGCATACATGCTTGCCATGACGAGTTATCTCGTCATGCAGGCAGCCTAGGGGTTAATGAAAACCTTCAGGTGACATCCCAGGTAACTTGTCTTTGGAGACAGACTGGTGTTGTGGAGACAGACTGTCTATGGAGACAGACTGATGTCTATGGAGACTGACTGATGTCTGTGTAGATAGACAGACTGATATCTATGGAGACAGACTGATGTCTATGGAGACTGACTGATGTCTGTGTAGATAGACCGACTGATGTCTGTGGAAACAGACTGATGTCTATGGAGACAGACAGACTGACTGATGTCTATGGAAACAGACTGATGTCTATGGAGACAGACAGACTGACTGATGTCTATGGAAACAGACTGATGTCTATGGAGACAGACAGACAGACTGTTGTCTGTGGAGACAGACTGATGTCAGTTTTTGGAGTCACCACAGGCAAGTTGTTTAGTTGTTGGACGTGTGATCCAGTGTTGACCAGTGATCAGGGTTTGAAGCCCTGTTCCAACATCATGTTGTGTCCTTGGGAAAGGTGCTTTCTCCAGCTTTCCTTACTGGACCCAGGTGTGAATGAGTGACTTTGGTTGGGGAAAGTGAAAACGGTGGCAGGAGAGGATTGAAATACCCTTAATCTTTAACCAGTTCTGAACATTGGTGATCAATATTTTTAATTTAATGTAAAAAGAAATTTCAAGTTGTCCTGCTGTCTATGTCTGAAACATGTTCTTCTATTATTGATATGTCAATCATACTCATAGTTCATACATTGTATGTTAACTTCTACCATTTGAAATAATAGTGCACCTTTTTTTACCCCTTGATGTAGTTTTTTAACGACTATAAAAAAAAATACAAGAAACAATGTCTCAGTTTTGATTTATTATTCGCTGGAATTTACTAAATGTTTCTATGTAATTTGTCTCAGTCCTTTGTGTGTGTTCATGCATGTCTGTGGTAAATTGTAACACTTGTATTTTTTCAGTTAACACAGCTAGCACAGGACAGGAATCCAAGGCCCACTGGAGTCTGTGCCAGTGGGTCAGTATGTCAGATCAAAAGTTATTTCCTTTTTCATTTATCAAGGACCTTGGGAATGGTGTGTCCAGCCAAGCACAGGACGATGTATTAATTGACATATTCTTGTTCAGCCGTTCAGTTCACTTTTATTCCTAGTTGATGAGGATTTGTCAGTCCTGAGATGAAAAGCCAAAATTTCACAGACTTTCCAGGCTGACTGTAACAGTGTATGAAGTGTTTTTTGCCGCCTTTGGCTCAAGATGACTGGAAGTTCACACTGCAGTGAAGAAACATTGAGAATATGGAGAGACTACGTTTACATCATGCAGACTGGTCACGGTAGTTAATGAGTAAAGAGTTGTTTTCTCAAGACCTGACCAGCATGTTGGGTTTATGCAAAGGTTAGGCATCTGCTCATTTGAAAAAAAAGAAGTATTTTTCTTAATAAAGTAGACATTTAGCATGTATAGATCAGAATCAGAATACTTAGAAACTGAAACTCAAACTGTAGAATAAATGGTTTGTGTGGCTTGGACAGTGTGTGTTTTAGGTGGAGATGTGTGGTGACACATCTTTGTGTTACAGTGTTATAGTTTGGGAAGGAGTGAGTAGGCAGAGTACTTTATTTGTACTCTTAGGAAGAGCAGGGGCGTGCATGTAGAGTTCATTGATTTGTTGTAGCCAAAGATTAAAAGATCTGATAACATTTTCTGACATTTAGATAAAAAGATTATTTATTCCTCATTTTTTGTAATTTTATTTCATTGTTGATGTGAATCTGACAGGAAGCTGGGAAATGACCCAAGTATTGATGAATAAAGCTAAGCACAGCCATGTGAAAACTGTGTGTGTGGCTGCTCTCCCATGCACAGGTCATATTGTGTTGTATTGTATTACCTTTTGTCGCAACAGATTTCTCAGTGTAGAATTTGGGTTACTGTTCCTGGGAATGGTGCGTTGCCACAGAGCAGTGCCAACCTTTTTTTTCCCTGTCTGCAAGTTTACTTGTTCCATTACCAGAGTGGATTGTTTTCCAGAATTTTGACAGGGTCAGCGCTTATTTCATCATGGGTTCTTTTACTGGCACTACACAGGACCTCAGTTTATTGTCTCATCTGAATGACTAGCACCCAGACGACTACTCTAGGTCTAGTGGAAGGAGGGGTGGTAAAAGTTCTGGTTCATATGTGGGACTCAAACCTGCTGACACTCACTTCCTGGTCAGGTGCATTACCACTAGTCCACCGTTAGTCTGAAGTACACACTAATCCATTCCACAAGTACACACTAATCCATCATCCACAAGTACACACTAATCTGTCATTCACAAGGACACACTAATCCATCATTCCACAATTACACACTAATCCATCATCCACAAGTACACACTAATCCATCATCCACAAGGACACACTTATCCATCATCCACAAGTACACACTAATCCATCATCCACAAGTACACACTAATCCATCATTCCACAATTACACACTAATCCATCATCCACAAGTACACACTAATCCATCATTCCACAAGTACACACTAATCCATCATCCACAAGTACACACTAATCCATCATTCCACAAGGACATACTAATCCATCATTCCACAAGTACACACTATTCCATTATCCATAAGTACACACTAATCCATCATTCACAAGGACACACTACTCCATCATTCCACAAGTATACACTAATCCATCATCCATAAGTACACACTAATCCATCATTCCACAAGGACACACTAATCCATCATTCCACAAGTACACACTAATCCATCATCCATAAGTACGCACTAATTCCATAGACTTGGGAGCATTGTTCAGCACTGATAAGATCATTTGTGCAACTCAGCCCTGGCACTTGTATTGTGTGAATGATGCATTCTGAAATTAGCACATCAATACTGTGTGGTGTTGAATGCAGTGTGTTAACCTTTCTTGTATGTCACTTAAAATTTTGTGCACAGTATGTCGTGATGTGCAGAAAACCTGTGGTGTCTGTAGAGGAATATACTCCATGTAGGACACTGTGGGTGTGTAGTTGCCCATTTTCACTGTAGATTAACAATACCTTGCTGGCCATTGTGGGTGTGTAGTTGCCCATTTTCACTGTAGATTAACAATACCTTGCTGGCCATTGTGGGTGTGTAGTTGCCCATTTTCACTGTAGATTAACAATACCTTGCTGTACACTGTGGGTGTGCAGTGACCCATGGTTTCTGTGAAGGAACAGTTCATTGCTGTGGGATGTGAGTGTACAATAGCACACCTGTCTGCAAAGAAAATATGACATACCCTTTAGCACACATGTATGCATTGTTTGGCAACAAAGAGGGGAAGAGTGCCCAGGGTGAGATACATGTTGAGTCCAGCTTATCTGTGGACATGCAGCAAAATGATACTGTTGGTTAAAAAAAATGGGTGCTCAGAACAACATCCAGTGTTTGCTCATGCTGACATTGAAACACTCCATCATCCATCTGCCCTGTGCATGAAAATCTAATAGGACTGCACCTGTTTGATTATATGTTTATGTTTGCATCATTCAGATATTATGTACTTTTTTAGCATGTAGACATTGCTGTAATTTTTAGTGTGTAAATGTTGCTGTCTCATTAACCCCTCGACTGCTGACCCTTGGTGAAATGATCTGTGTTGCATCAGTTGCATTGCATTTTCTCTGTGTACATTACAGTTATGTAGTTGACTTTGCTGAACAAAGGTACTATTATGCTGAGAGGAAAATGGTGACTGACATTGTGGTCTGTAATCTGAATCCTGTCTCGCTGAAGCCACAGCCTGATGTGATGAGCATGGTTGTCAGCAGCAGCCACAGGGTTAAAGTGAAAGGTGTGGATTAGTCTGGAGAAGATATCAGAGGCTTTGTAAAAGACGTTCAGTGCACAATAAACTGTTGTCTTGTAACGCTTTCATGGACAATTCTGAACATGACTGAAATATGGTGTCACATTTCATGATATTTTGTGTGTTTTAATTTAAACTTGAAAACAATAATTATGTGCTGACAGTTTTAAAAAGTGGAGTATGATACATTCCAAATTACTGCCTGTGAAAATGAATTTTTGTGAAAGGTACATGCATTTCGTCTTCCTGAGATCTGTGTTGCATTCATGTCACTGCATGTCTTGACTTTGATCAGGGAAGATTTCTTTTTATTCAGTGTTGTACCCTTTGCACTAACCATTAACCCCTTCTCTACTTAAACATGATCTGTGTGACGAGAATTCCAGGTGCAGGATTGACTTCTAGTGTACTTTTAAATGAGGTAATTGATTTTAATTAATGAAGGTGATGCCATCCTAAGTCCAAGTGAATAATATTGACCAGCATCCTATTTACCTGTCTTAGACCATGACTTTCTCAGTGGGCAACATCACTTCACTGATGAGTTTACTCATCAACAGAAGTCAAAGGGTTAAGCGTTTGTATTAAATCTTGTGAATGAATTGATGGCAATTTTTTAAGGTTTAAAGACATCTGTGGGGGATAAAATCCCAGATGAGTAGCGTGCTGTGAAAACACATTTTTCTCAGTAAAGAGAGCTGAATAACCTCAGTGCCCAGTCCACATACAGATTTATCTTTTTCAGAGAAAGTGAAGATAAAGAAAGAAAATACAGGCAGTTTCTTTTTAAAGGAAATAAAACCAATTGCCTTTTTTTTTTTTTTTTTGTAAAGGAAATAAAACCATTGGGAAGTAAAAAGACAAAATGTGAATAGATATGAATAGACTATGCTAATTTCATGTACATTATGTGAATAATACATTTTCGACTTGTGTACCGGTTAGAAAATGCCAGTTGCTGTGAAGCCATTTATGTATTGTGACTTTTGGTGATGATAATAGTAACGACTATTGTAAAACATTCCAGAAAATATTTCTTTTGGTTGGGGTGTATGTGAATCCACAACAGCAGCTATACCTATAAAACGTGTGTGTGTGTGCACAAGTGCCATGTGCGTGTGTGTGTGTACGTTTGCCTTGTTCCATAAAATATTGTCTGCTGTCTGTTGTTCGATTTTGTGAAAACTAATATTTATGAGTATAATCAGACTGATCATCTATTTGGTTTTTTTTGTGTGTATAATTCTGTATATTATTTGGTTTCATTTTTTTCAGTTTGTGCTCTTTTCTTTGCTTGTTTGCCATTTACTGATGACAGTGTAATTATTACAGCACCCACCAATCCATTTATTTGCATAAATTTCTTCTATTGGCAGACTGTGGTAGATATTTATATGTTACATTTAAAGACTGGACATTTTTAGGCATCAGTATTAGACGTGTATCCTTCAGTGCCATCTTTTAATTCAAAGAAACTCACGTGGAGTGTGCGTGTGTGTGAGGGGAAGAGGGGGTGAGAGAAAGTCTGAGGCAGAGTGGTCAACACACGTCCAGCTGATTCAAAGAAACTCCAGCTTTGTGCATTCGGTTTTCCTGTAATTGACATTATGCGGAGATGTAAAAATAAATATCACAGATTTAGAAAAAAATCCTTTTTATTTTTATAGTAAACATAACAGAAAGTGGAAAAGGTTATTTTGCTTTACCTCATTCTTTCAGTCTTTTACAAGTATATAGAGAGAAGAAGAAAAACAATGCGTACTTTGGTTGTCTGGGGAACTAGTAAGCACAGTTTCACAAGACTCAGAATTGCTGGGTTCATAAGTGTCAACTACATATATGACAGCACCTGTCTGGCCATTTGTTTCAAAACATATTCTATTCAGAGTTAATTGGTTTGGGTAATTCTGCAACATTGTTTTCGTTTAAAAAAAAAAAAAAAAAAAAAAGGGGGGGGGGGGGGGAACTGACCAGTCTTGACTAGTGTTTATCCATCATTCCATGTTGGTGATGTTGAAGGAAATATGTATCATGTATGGCATAGAATCATGTTTGGTATAGAATCATGTATGACATGGAAAGTTCTAAACAAATCTTTCTCTTCTGAACAAGTAAATTGTTTTCTGGCTAGCTATATCTGTTGTAGAAATGTTCACCATGCATTTAAGCTCCTTGGTAGACTGGAAAAGGAAGGAAAAAAAAAAAGACCCTGAAAAGGAGTTAACTGCTTGCTTCATCAGTCTTCAGTTTATCGTAGCAGCCAGACCAGTCACCAGAGGCTTCAGATTGTGATCTCCATCTAAGCTGGGGGGTTTTGTTTTGTTTTGTTTTTTGGTCGGTGATAGGCTCCAACCCAGAGCTGAGTGTGCCATGGGTTCAGATGGGAAGATTGGGACCACACAGTTGAAAGTCATCCACTTCATGGATTCGTCTTTGGGTGTGTTGGTCTAATTCCCTGACCAACACTGCAGCTGTCTGTATCTCAGTTTGGTTGACAACATGATACATTATGAAGAGTGCAGCCAGGTCAGGTAGTCCGAACATACATGGACCGCCATGGCCCATCTTCATCACCCCAACATCATTCATCATCTTTAAAATACAGGAAACAAAACGTCCCAATGGCACACACACACACTCACACACACGTCTTTAAGGTGGAAAGGAGGTAGGGAAGGGAACAGTCTTCCCCCTTAGTACCTTATCATGCCTTTCCAGGCTGTTAGTGGAGTTCATTTAATGCTGTCACTCCACAGGCAGCATTGGTCAGATGTTGCACTTCTTACCCAGTGTTTACCAGTGATCAGAGTTCAAGGCTCTGTTCCAGCATGGTGGTGTCTCCTTGGGAAAAGAGTTTACTTTGATTTTCCTCACCCAACCAGAGGTGAAAATGGGTGCCTGGTTTTGATAGGGAAGATTAAAACAGTGGAAGGAGAGGATTGGGTCCTGTCTCTGTGTCCAAGACAGAGTGGATATGAACTGACTGTCCCTATGGCTGTAAAAGGATATGGAACAAGATGGATGAGGTATGCATTATACTATGTATTTCTGTCAGTGTTGTTAATGTTGATACTGTTCATGTCTGTGCTCTTTGCCTTAGTTCTCTTCTGGAGTTGGCTTGCTTACATCACCCACTCCTTTTGTGTTTTCAGCACCAAGTAGGTTCGAGCTTACTGAAATAAAATATTCATTATATAAACCGCTAAAGAAAAGTGTATAATGCTTTTTCCTGTTCTGTATCATGATGTGTGATTTAAAATATACTAACTAATGTGCCATGACTTTGTGCATAGTCTGATCAATGGTTTGAAGTGGATGCACAACTAGAAGATTCATCTGAAAGGTATATACTGGTTTTCTAAATTGGAATATTTGTCAAAGTGGGTTTTCAGAATGATACTGAGAAAAGGGATTTACTGGTCATTGTCAAAGCTTTGAGCATAGTGAGTTCTACATTCAAAGATGAAGATCTCGGGTGGGGGTGGGGGTGGGATGGGGGACAACAACAACACAAACAGCTAAAAGAAAACATGAGATAGTAAAAAGATAAATACCCATAAAGTATTTGAGAGTATTATATATATATATTTCACTACATTTGCTTAGGTAAAGTATCTCATTTTGTGTACTTTTCTGAGAAAAATCTTGTTTCGTGTACTTTAATCGGGACTGAAGTTAGTTTTCTGTCAGTATGTAAATCTGTAAAATAGAGTCAATCAGAAATCCTGTTAGATGTTTCTGTCAGGAGACAGACAATAATATTCTTGTTCATTTATTTCTGTGGATGTTTTATTTTGTTTCTTGGTTGACGACCTATCTGTCAGCCAGGGTTGTGGACGGTCACAATAGTGTAATGTTACATGTAATAGTTCACATTCCAGTAACTGGCCCAGTGAAAAACATGATGCATGTAAAGAAGTATGTGAATTGTTCAGTTGTGTATTTGTCTGTTTTTAATCTTTGATTTTTTGCTTTCAGTTGTAATTCAACTGACTTGTCCATATTGATCTGAGTGTCATGAAGTTTTATTAATTTTCTTACCATATATGTATATGTCATGAACAGTTTCTTTGGTCTCCAATATTTATAACATTGTCATGTAGAAATCATGTTTTTGGAAGATGTGTACCATAGCTATTTTAAAAATAATTATTTTGATACTTTTTTTTTTTTTTTTTTTTTTAAATAAAAGCTGATTAGAGAATATTGAGTTGGAAACTTTTATAAACGCTTTTCGGCGGAATGGTGTTAAAACACTTTTCGGTGGATGGTCATGTTGGTATTGAGCAGTGTGTGTGTGTGTGTGTGTGTGCGCACACGCGCGCGCTGTTCTGTCCACAGTTGATGGACAACTCTTGATTTGGTGATATATTTTCCCAGTCTCAAAGCCAGTTTAAAAGGTAATTTTGAAGAAAACTGAAAAGTATAAAAGGGCAAAAAATATTGGAAGAAAACTGGAGTGTAGTAGAGAGGATTCAAAAGAAAACTGAACAGTAAAGGGGGAGGACTCTGAAGAAAGCTAAGTTCTGTAAAGTGAGAGAATTGGAAGATAACTGAACAAATCTAAAAAGGTGAGGATTTGGAAGAATTAAAAAAAAAAAAAAAAAGTTATTAAACACCCCCACCCACCCACGACCAACAACAAGAACAAAACTACTCTTAAGTTGATGGCCGACATTCCCATAAAAAAGCCCCCCCCCCCCCCCCCCCTCCCAATCATTAATTCATTTTTAACTTTAATATTTCTTCCAGGCCATTCACTTCTAGAACCCTAAAAACCCAATTCCTAATACCTTGACCTTCAGTGTGTCAGACAATAGGTCACTTTACACCCAAACCATCACATGACCTTCAGTGTGTCAGACAATAGGTCACTTTACACCCAAACCATCACATGACCTTCAGTGTGTCAGACAATAGGTCACTTTACACCCAAACCATCACTTGACCTTCAGTGTGTCAGACAATAGGTCACTTTACACCCAAACCATCACTTGACCTTCAGTGTGTCAGACAATAGGTCACTTTAGAACCAAGCCATCACTTGACCTTCAGTGTCAGACAATAGGTCACTTTAGAACCAAGCCATCACTTGACCTTCAGTGTGTCAGACAATAGGTCACTTTAGAACCAAGCCATCACTTGACCTTCAGAATGTCAGACAATAGGTCACTTTAGACCCAAACCATCACTTGACCTTCAGTGTGTCAGACAATAGGTCACTTTACACCCAAACCATCACTTGACCTTCAGTGCGTCAGACATTGGTCACTTTAGAACCAAGCCATCACTTGATCTTCAGTGTGTCAGACAATAGGTCACTTTACACCCAAACCATCACTTGACCTTCAGAATGTCAGACATTGGTCACTTTAGAACCAAGCCTTCACTTGACCTTCAGTGTGTCAGACAATAGGTCACTTTACACCCAAACCATCACTTGACCTTCAGTGCGTCAGACATTGGTCACTTTAGAACCAAGCCATCACTTGACCTTCAGTGTGTCAGACAATAGGTCACTTTACACCCAAACCATCACTTGACCTTCAGTGTGTCAGACATTGGTCACTTTAGAACCAAGCCTTCGCTTGACCTTCAGTGTGTCAGACAATAGGTCACTTTACACCCAAACCATCACTTGACCTTCAGTGCATCAGACATTGGTCACTTTAGAACCAAGCCATCACTTGACCTTCAGTGTGTCAGACAATAGGTCACTTTACACCCAAACCATCACTTGACCTTCAGTGTGTCAGACAATAGGTCACTTTAGAACCAAGCCATCACTTGACCTTCAGTGTGTCAGACAATAGGTCACTTTACACCCAAACCATCACTTGACCTTCAGTGTGTCAGACATTGGTCACTTTAGAACCAAGCCATCACTTTTACCTTCAGTGTGTCAGACAATAGGTCACTTTACACCCAAACCATCACTTGACCTTCAGAATGTCAGACATTGGTCACTTTAGAACCAAGCCATCACTTGACCTTCAGAATGTCAGACATTGGTCAATTTAGAACCAAGCCATCACTTGACCTTCAGAATGTCAGACATTGGTCACTTTAGAACCAAGCCTTCACTTGACCTTCAGAATGTCAGACACTGGTCACTTTAGAACCAAGCCTTCACTTGACCTTCAGTGTGTCAGACAATAGGTCACTTTAGAACCAAGCCATCACTTTTACCTTCAGTGTGTCAGACAATAGGTCACTTTACACCCAAACCATCACTTGACCTTCAGAATGTCAGACATTGGTCACTTTAGAACCAAGCCATCACTTGACCTTCAGAATGTCAGACATTGGTCACTTTAGAACCAAGCCTTCACTTGACCTTCAGTGTGTCAGACAATAGGGCACTTTAGAACCAAGCCATCACTTGACCTTCAGAATGTCAGATAATAGGTCACTTTAGACCCAAACCATCACTTGACCTTCAGAATATCAGACAATAGGTCACTTTTGACCCAAACCATGCATTACTTGACCTTCACAGTGTCAAACAATAGGCCACTGAACTCAAATCTGCCAATGCACAGTGCCCATTTATTTCCAGCTTGGTTTTTGTCCCGAGATGAAGTGAAGAGGTGAGAATGAAAGGAACAGTCTCTGCAGACTGGGTACAATACCAACAAATAAAAGACTGTCAGAATGTTGCAAAGATTAGTCATTTCTTTTCAAGCATTCACTGAGAAGCACAGATCAGGTGCACTGTAATTTACTAGCATTATTATTATCAGTAGTATTTTGAACGTTTCTTATTCAGGTTAATGAAAACAAAGGGTAGAACAGCAGTTAATGTGAGCACCCAGCCAGTCACCAGATACACTGCATTCACACAGGTTCTGTTTCATGAAGGTGTCAGATCGTGCAGCCTGATCCATGTACACTGCACCACAACACCCCATCTGCTTAAAAAAAATAAAGCAAAGAGAAGCAGATGTCTGTCTTTCGCATAAACCCAATGTGTTGGTCAGGCCTTGACAGCCCACCCTAGGTTTCTATAAAGTATTATAAAAAAAAAGGGTAAGGAAATACCCTTTTATAAAAAAAAAAGGGTAAGGAAATAAATGGAAAAAAGAAGAAGTAAATGTCTTAAATTATAAAATGAAATATAGAAGGCCAATGACTGAAGTAAACCAAGTAAAAAGGGTCACATTCAGCCAGTTCTGTACTGTTCTCAAATGCAAAAAAGGCCTTTCAGTCTTAAAGGCAATGGCAACCAAAGGTATTGAACAATGCCACCTCTTCCTGCTATACCAATCACTCGTCCTCAGTGTGATCGACTACGGACTTGGGCTAACAACACCGTCTCAAAGCAACCTCCTAAAATTAGAAAGAGTACAAAATGAAGCTATGAGGCTGATCCTTGGAACAACAAAAGACACGCCCACAGAAACCATGCGATACCTGCTTGACCTTCCTTCAGTGCAGGCCAGAAACAAGTTAGAACAGGTCAAGACCTACTTCAAAGCATTAGAAAACCCTCAAAACCCACTGCATGATGCAGTCAAAGAACCAAAAGGCAGCCGTCTAGGGCGAGGAAGATCATGGATGGGGCAAGCAGAAGACACAATCCAGCTAGTATGCCGACTACAAGACCTGAAAGAAACAAAAGAATGGGAGAAAAACCCCGAAAACCTCAACCATCTATTCAACACAGCCGTTTCACCCACTCTAGGAAGACATTGTCAGGAATGGCCAGAGGGCAAAACTGATGCGGAAGTGAAGCTACTCATAGAAGAAAACAGTAAAGAAGAGGACATCATCATATACACAGATGGCTCAGTCACCAAAGACCAATCCGGTTGGGGATTCACTGCGAAACAAAATGGAAAAACAGTTAGGGAAGAGAATGTTGCCTACAAAGTCACAACCTCCAGCCTAACGATGGAAGTTGAAGCTGTGACACATGCCCTCCAGTGGCTATCGTCCATCCATACGCCCGGAAACCAACATGCCATGATTCTAACAGACTCAATGAACCTCATACAGAAAATTGAAAACGGAATGGGAAGCCCAGAGTGGCATAAGGCAATGCGCAATTTTCAGATAAAAAAACTCACATGGTCATACTGCCCGGGACATGCAGGAGTTAAGGGAAATGAGCGAGCTGACAGACTTGCTGGTAACGCAACACCAACGAGGGGCCTACATCTAGGAAAATTGGAAATCCTCAGAAAAGTCAAAGAATATAAAGAACAGGTACAAGGCCATTACACCATCGATCGCCTCAAAGAAATAAAAGCAGAGAGCGGGAGCGGCCGTAAGTCTAACATGAAAGGTAGAGCACGATGCTTTGCAAATCAAACAAATATCGGCATCATTTCCAAACCAACATTGCGCAAATTTCTTCAAAACGGAACAGAGTCTCTGTGGGCTTTTCCAAATACAGTAGACTGAGCAACACACAAGACGCCACATTCTTGGCATCAGAGATCTTTTCCCATCCCTCTTGCGGCCAATCAGTGGCAGCCTCTGTGCGTGTGTGTATGTGTGTGTTTGTGCGTATGTGTGGGTCTGTGTTTTCAAGTGCGTTTGTGCATGCGTGAGAGTGTAAGTGTACACAAGTGTCAGGAGAGTTCTGTGCATGTGTGTGTGTGTGTGTGTGTTGTGTGTGTGTGTGTGAGGGGGAGGTGGGGGTGCAGGGAGGAGGTGAGATAGAGGATGAGGTATGTGAGTGTATGCATGCCTACACTGTGGGAGCATCAGGATATTGGAACGGGTTGGGGGTGGGAGATATGGGCGTGTGTGTGTGTGTGTGTGTGTGTGTGTGCCGTGGAAGCTGCGATACATAGACTAGAAACTCCGAGTGTGTGGAGGAGGGGGTAGAGGAGGTGCAGGGAAATTTGTGGTGTGTGTGTGTGTGTGTGTGTGTGTGTGTGTTGGAGCTCATGTACGTTTATATGTATTTGACTGTGCTTTCATATCTATGAAACTGCGTTTTTGGGGCATATCTGTTATGCATGTGTGGGTGTATGTGTGAATGTGTGTCTTCATGTTTTATATTTATTTGCTTATTTATCATCATTGTTGTCTTATTTATTTAATTATTTATTTATTATTATTATTATTATTTTATCATTATTTTCATTACTACTATCTTTTTTTTTTTTCATCATAATATATATATATAGATTTTTTTTAATTTTTTTTCTCAAGGCCTGACTAAGCGCGTTGGGTTACGCTGCTGGTCAGGCATCTGCTTGGCAGATGTGGTGTAGCGTATATGGATTTGTCCGAACGCAGTGACGCCTCCTTGAGCTACTGATACTGATACTGATACTGTGCCCACCCAGAGAAGCATTCATTCTCACACAAGTGTGAAAATGCGCACACACACACACACACACACACACAGAAATACATAGTGGGCAGACTCGCAGACACCCAGGACAAACGCTCAACTGACAAATCCAGGCCCCACCATAAACACACACACACACACAACATCATTTGCATCTCGTAGACACTCGAGGCATCACTTGGCAGCATTGCGCACGGGTGCACACAAATACATGTCAGTCACACAAAAAACACAACAGTTGACAGACCAGTTTATGGTGACAAAGATTCAGCAGCACAAGGGTTAACAGTGAAGGCTCTGCATGCACATGCAGCAACATTAGAATTTGCATGGCTGCAGTGTTATATCACATGTCATCCTGATTCTCATGTTCCCCATTCACTTTTCACTAAATTGGTGATCCAAATTTTTCTATTTCCGCGCCTTTTTGTTCTGTTAGTGATTTGAGCACTGGAAACTGTTAACAAACACGTTTTAATATTCATCCATATCTAGAGCATGTGTGTGTGTGTGTGTGTGTGTGTGTGTGTGTGTGTGTTTAACAGAGAAAGGCTGAAAAGGTGAAATAGAATAGCAGGCGGGCAAAAGAGGACAATGAGTCAAACTCCAAAGAGAACACCTTGGGTGGTCAAAGAATAGGTGAGTCGGGAACAGGTGAATGGGACCTGCTCCATCCCACAGAATGCACAGTGCTGTTCCATGTGGCTTCATGTCCAGCTGACCAGACAGGGCTGAAAACATTCTGGTCAAGACATGTCTAAAAATAACAGGGTCAATGTTAGTCCCATGAATCCTGAACAGAAAATCACCTAGAAGAGAAACTTGAACACAAGTAGTAACATTCCCCCTCAAAAGTCCCGAGTTCTGGCTTTGACTGCAATTTTCATTTCTCTCCATAACATTTCTCTCCACAACAACCAACATAACAAAACCAAATATGAGAGAATAACTACACTTAATTCATTTGAACATTGCTAATGGGCAAACGACATCTCCAGGATGTTAACAAATACAACAAAGTGCCAAGCATTCAGTCAACTCCTGGACGTGAATGCAACATAAAAAGTGCCAAGCATTCAGTCAACTCCTGGACGTGAATGCAACATAAAAAGTGCCAAGCATTCAGTCAACTCCTGGACGTGAATGCAACATAAAAAGTGCCAAGCATTCAGTCAACTCCTGGACGTGAATGCAACATAAAAAGTGCCAAGCATTCAGTCAACTCCTGGACGTGAATGCAACATAAAAAGTGCCAAGCATTTAGTCAATTATTGGGTGTGAACAAATAAAACATAGTAAGTGCTGAACATTAAGTCAACAACTGGATGTTTACAAATATAATACAGCAAAAGCCAAATTACTAAATTCAGGAGAAAAGAAAGCATGACCATTTTTACAAGAAAAGTAATGGTTTAGTGAGAAGCAATGTAGGAAAAGACAAAAGACAGATGTGACACAAAGAAGTGGAAAAAGCCACAAGGACAGCAATAGAAAAGAGGAAATCTCTAGCGCACAGTTATCTTCCAGATGATGAAAACTGTTTATACTGCAGGTATGTGGCATTCCCACTGGTCAGGAAATACTCAATCAGTCCTGCTTAAAACAAAGACAGTTCAGCATACCAGGAGCATACTGGCTCCTACCCAAAGTTGAGAGTGATATGAACTCAAATGGGAAGAGTGAAACTAAACAGTCAAGGGTTATCCATTCCACAAATGCGTCTTTGGGGAATGTTGCTCAACTTTCCTGACCAACACTGCAGGTGTGCGTATTTCTGAGCATGGTTGATGTCGGGATATATTATGAGAGATCAGCCTTGTCAAATAGTTCCAGACCTAAATGGGCCCCTACAAAAGCACTGTCATCACCCTCATCATCATCACCATCACTGAAATAATAAAATAACAGACACTACCTAAAGTTTGAAGATAGGTCAAATAATACCAGGATCATCTGTCAGATTGTCACAAAACCCTTAGTACCATCAGTGAAAGTGCACTAATAAGTTAACCAATTAACACATATATAGTTTTTGATAAGCATGTTTTGGCATTCATTGAAAACAGATGCAGGAAATGAAACTCCATATCATTACAAAATAATATAAAAGTTTGAACAACGTTGCATTCAAATTGTATAAGAAAAATGCTGAATAATAGTTGTACTGAAAAAGATAAAAGTACATAATTTTCATTCCCAAAAGGGAATGGTTATTTTGGAAAATGGAAAAGGAAACATTCATTTGTCATTACAATAAAAACTAAAGCTAGATACACAAAATCTGTCTTTCACATCCCCAAAACAACAGAAATTTGGAATGCACAGAAAACAGGACTGGGAATCTTTCTGTTTTCTGGAAATGTAAAGCTTCCAGTGGATAACATGTTCAACCAACTACCCACAAACATAGTCACACGCACACACACACACACACATGCAGACAGACACATGTGTACACACACTCTCCCACATGCACTTTCTTCTATTCAAACTGTCATTCATCAATGCATTGGCATATAATGAACTGAATTTCTTTACCTTCAGCTGGAAGAAAGCAGATCACTACAAACAGAAATGCCGTCTATCAGCACAGCATGAGCAATCTCAGTTGTCTTCCCCTTCATTTTCTCCACCACAAAGAAGGCCCTGATGTGAATTCACACAACCCCACCCCACACCGTGTTGTCCACATCTCTCAGCAATAACGGAACATCTCCATGTGAAACACAAATGCTCTCCCCCATGTGATATGAAATAATGCTCCCCTTTATGTGATATCCTAACAACACTCTGCAGATGACAATGGTCTTTTTCTTTTTTTTTTCTTTTTTTTTAACAAGAAATCCATGTAATACACTTCCTCATGTTTTTTCCAATGGTGTGCCTGAAGGAGTCACCTCCACCCTCTACTGTCTATCTGTCCACAACAGGCAGACAGGTGGGGCGGATTTTCCTCAAGTTGTCAGATGTAGGCCACAAACCAAGCCGCTGGACTGATGTGGATTGTTACTGGGACCATGGGAATGTTTAAACGATTCTTCAGATCTGGATTGGTATAGGGATCATGTAACTGTTAAACTTAAATGATTCTTCAGATCTGGACTGGTATAGGGATCATGTAACTGTTAAACTTAAACGATTCTTCAGATCTGGACTGGTATTGAGTCCATGGGATAAAGGGAATGTTTAGAAAGGATTCTTCAGACCTGGATTGGTATTGGGACCAAGTACTTGTTAAAGGATTCTTCAGATCTTGACTGGTTTTGAGTCCATAGGATAAAGGGAATGTTTAGAAAGGATTCTCCAGATCTGGATTGGTATAGGGACCACATAATTGTTAAAGGATTCTTCAGATCTGGACTGGTATCATTCCATGGGATAAAGGGAATGTTTAGAAAGGATTCTTCAGATCTGGATTGGTATAGGGACCAAGTACTTGTTAAAGGATTCTTCAGATCTGGATTGGTATAGGGACCAAGTACTTGTTAAAGGATTCTTCAGATCTGGACTGGTATTGAGACCACTGGGAATGTTTTGAGGATTCTTCACCACTGGGATACAGAACAAAAGGTCAGTCACTGGTATCCTCTGATATATTTCTATTAATGACTGACAGGATTTTATACATCCAGATCCTTTAAAAAAAAAAAAATTTAAGATTTATATTTCACCATTCACAAAATTTAAAAAAAAAAAAAAAAAAAAAAAAAATCCAAAGCAAAATATTACATACTCTGGTAAAAATAAGCAATGAGTTAATTGTTAGCTGTTTCAGATTTTTGTTCAGTAAAGCACCCTTGGGTTTAATTTCTGAGAAACTAATGATTCAGGGGTTGTAATGCACAACTGTTATAAATTTAGCACTTTCATCAAACCAGCAAGTAAATGCAAAAGTAAAAACAAACAAAAAGAAAGAACAGACACATAGTAAATTTTACACAGAATTAACGGTAGTTTCAGCAGAACAGTGGCAAGTCTTTTTGCCCAAGTCTGGAACATCACCTGGAACATAAACGATTAGCACTCAGCACATGGCCCATGTTTTCAACCAAGACACATTTGGAGTTGTCCACCCCTTTACAGGCTGGAGTCCAAGTCCTCAGTCAGATTTCTGCTGTCCATCCTCTCTGGTACCATGCTGTCTGGCTGTGGTCCAAAAGCAACACCTTATCTCCCATCCCAGCAAGCACCGTGGCACAGATGGTGAGGCATTGGACTTCTGATCCAGTGTTCACCAGTGATGAGGGTTTGAAGCCCTGTTTCAGTCTGTTGTTGTGTCCTTGGAAAGGCACTAGGATGTGAAGTTACCCCCCCCCCTCCCCCCCACTCCCTCCTGACAACAACTGTCAAGTCAGCAAGGTGCTGCTCTGGTGACGCCTGCAGAAAACAGGGAGGAGGGTGGGGGTAAAAGACCATGGCGGGAAGGGGGAATAACAAGTTCACACTGTAAATCCACACAGGCTGTCACACAGACTGTCATGTTGCCCACTTGGCCCAGTACTATGGGACAAACTGTCCTTCTCAATCAGTCAAATGGATTTCCCAGTTCAGTTCAAAATGTATTGTATTTCCCAGTTCAGCTAAAAATGTATTTCCCAAAATGTATTTCCCAGTTCAGTTCAAAATATATTTCCCAGTTCAGTTCAAAATGTATCTCAAAACACAGCTCTTCAATCCTACCTACCATCTTACTGACTGATGTGCTTTTTGGACATTTTCTGCTAATGTGTGTGCATCTGCAGATATGTTTCTTTGAGCATTTATGAGTGCACATGCTTGCTCAAGTATGAACTTGAATCAGTTATGTACATGTGCACTCTTTTTTTTTCTTTTCTTTTTTTTTGTAAAGGCCACAAGTCTCCTGCCTAAGAAGTTTAAGCACAAATCTGCATTGTTATTATGATGTAAAATGAATACACTATATTGTGGTGTGGTGTGGTGCAGGGTGTGAAGCGGTGTGGTGTGGTGTGGTGTGGTGCAGGGTGTGAAGCGGTGTGGTGTGGTGTGGAGTGGTGTGGTGTAGGGTGTGGTGTGGTGTGATGTAGGGTGTGGTGTGATGTGATGTGGTGTGGTGTGGTGTGGTGTGATGTGATGTACGGTGTGGTGTGGTGTTGTGTGGTGTGATGTAGGGTGTGGTGGTGTGGTGTGGTGTAGGGTGTGGTGTGGTGTGGTGTGGTGTGATGTAGGGTGTGGTCTGGTGTGGTGTGGTGTAGGGTGTGGTGTAGTGTGGTGTGGTGTAGTGTGGTCTGGTGTGGTGTAGGGTGTGGTGTAGTGTGGTGTAGTGTGGTCTGGTGTGGTGTAGGGTGTGGTGTAGTGTGGTCTGGTGTAGTGTGGTGTAGTGTAGTGTGGTCTGGTGTGGTGTGGTGTAGGGTGTGGTGTAGTGTGGTGTGGTGTAGTGTGGTCTGGTGTGGTGTAGGGTGTGGTGTAGTGTGGTGTAGTGTGGTCTGGTGTGGTGTAGGGTGTGGTGTAGTGTGGTCTGGTGTAGTGTGGTGTGGTGTGGTGTAGTGTGGTCTGGTGTGGTGTGGTGTAGTGTGGTGTGGTGTGGTGTGGTGTAGTGTGGTGTGGTGTGGTGTGGTCTGGTGTGGTGTGGTGTAGTGTAGTGTGGTGTGGTCTGGTGTGGTGTAGTGTGGTCTGGTGTGGTGTGGTGTAGTGTGGTGTAGTGTGGTGTGGTGTGGTGTAGTGTGGTGTAGTGTGGTTGGTGTGTGTAGGGTGTGGTGTGGTGTAGGGTGTGGTGTAGTGTGGTGTGGTGTAGTGTGGTGTGGTGTGGTGTAGTGTGGTGTGGTCTGGTGTGGTGTAGTGTGGTCTGGTGTGGTGTGGTGTAGTGTGGTGTAGTGTGGTGTGGTGTGGTGTAGTGTGGTGTAGTGTGGTTTGGTGTGGTGTAGGGTGTGGTGTAGTGTGGTGTGGTGTAGTGTGGTGTGGTGTGGTGTAGTGTGGTGTGGTGTGGTGTAGGGTGTGGTGTGGTGTGGTGTGGTGTGGTGTGGTGTAGTGCGGTGTGGTGTGGTGTAGGTGGGGCGTTGCATGAAGACAAGACAGGATGTCAGCAAGGTGTGCCCGACTCAGTCTCCACCCAGGCTACGATCTTGTCTTCCCAACCAGGTACCACTGCATCTTCCTTGGTCAGCTGCACACACACACACACACACACACACACACACACACACACACACACACAAACATGCACATTTACAAATAAAATTGGTTGAAAATGCAAAAGACAATGGGAAAGATGAGCACACACACGCATTCTCACACACACACATTTAAACACACACATACACACACTAGCACATGCATTCACACACATTCAAACACACACACAAATGCACACACATGTATTCACATACACACCTTAACACAGAAACATACATCCCCCCCCCCATCCCCCCTTTAAAACCCAAGGCCAAACATTTTAAACAATGGCACTGGGAATCTATATCATGTATATGAAACATAAATTTGAGTGTTGCCTTATGCTCCTTGAACTGATAGTCATATGCTGCATAAAGAGAATCACAATTTGTGTTGGAAGATCCTTATGGGATAGTTTTCTTCTTTTTCTGGATTATTATGTCACTTTAATCTTTTAAAATCCAGATTCAGCATTTCACTACACAGTGCTTTATTAACGAGTGAAAGATACTTAATAAAACCCCTCTTTCATCACCAGGTTTCTGTGTGACCCCACCTCCCCTGCGCTGAATATCTTAGACTCAACACTCTCAGTCACACTATTTGGTTCCTGTCAAAACAAACACAGTGGACTTGTTTACTTCAAACTTTGGTCAGGGAGAGAATTTAGTCACTGCTCTATTGCAAGGGAAACTGGCTGCCACTGTCAAGCTTAGTTACAATGTGAAAAATGGTCTTTTTAACACAACTCCTTGATGCTGACGAAAGTTGCCAATGGCAGTGCGCTGTATAGTTGACTGAAAGGAAATTTTCTAGCTAAAATTACGTTTAAATAACATACTTACCGTGACCCAACTAGTGCAGACTCCGGCAGGGGTCTGACATTCCTGTCCTGTGCAAACTACTATCCGCCTATGCGGAGAAAAAGAGAGCAACTACGGCCGATAACCTCCTGGAAGTAGGTAACCTCCCCTTTGTCCCGCTAGCTAGCGCCCTCTTTTTCCGGCAGCCATAAGCGAAAGAGTTAAGAGAGCCCCAAATCAAAAACTTTAACAAACTTAGGACATTTTAAACAGATTCTCTAAGACCCCCCCCCCCCCCCCCAAATAAGAACATGTCATGTAAAAAAAAAAATAAATAAAGAAGTTTTTTTAAACCCCTTACTTGCCAAAGATTTTGAAACTTGTGATTCCTATGTGCCAATGAAAAATATCTGGGTTTTCAACTTTGTAAAAAAAAGAATGCATTACTTCATCAAATACAAAGATATCTCCTTGAAATATAGCAAGATTATTGTTCATGCATTGTACTTTGACAACTCCAGTGACCCACTGATGTATATATACGTCCACAAAAATGCTTTGCTATTTGCCCCATGACACATATATATGTCAGCGTCATTTCTGGATTTTTCACAGTTCTATTTAAATGTTGATGTGTCCCAATAGTCACTAGTTAGAAAGCTGGATATGTCCACTTCATTTATCCACCAAGAAAAACAGCCAGTCACACTCTGTATGATAATTTCTGGATGTTATTGTCAAAAAGCCCCTCACAATGCTTTCACAATGGTGGATGATGAACCACAAACTTATCCTACTGGCTTGAAATAAAGATTTTGCCCAACAAGATGTTGCAGAAGCCTTACAAGTCATTGACAACAATGAACTGGGTGCTTGGTGTGGCAGAATCTTGCTGGATGGTTCGCTTGACGTAACTGAAAGTTAGAATGATGATTTGCAGAGAGGAGGGAAGGTAGAGGCAGTTAAAGGAGAGAAAGCAGAGCAGGCAGTCAAGTATTTGTATCTGTAGTTCTTTTTATCATAACAGATTTCTCTGTGTGAAATTCGGGCTGCTCTCCCCAGGGAGAGCACGTCGCTACACTACAGGCCCACCCATTTTTTTGGTATTTTTTCCTGCATGCAGTTTTATTTGTTTTTCCTATCGATGTGGATTTTTCTACAGAATTTTGTCAGGAACAACCCTTTTGTTGCCGTGGGTTCTTTTACGTGCGCTAAGTGCATGCTGCACACGGGACCTCAGTTTATCGTCTCATCCAAATGACTAGCGTCCAGACCACCACTCAAGGTCTAGTGGAGGGGGAGAAAATATCGGCGGCTAAACCGTGATTCGAACCAGTGCGGTCAGATTCTCTCGCTTCCTAGGTGGACGCGTTACCTCTAGGCCATCACTCCAAGTATAGCTTTGTGGGTGACCCAGAGTTGACCTCAAATACAAACCATCCACTTATTCAAGGCAGGCACAGAGAGAGAGATGAAAGGTGGTGAATAGTTTCATGCAAATCATAAATTACATGTACAGCATGGTTTTAGAAAAACATGCTCACAATGATCAAACAGCTATCATTTCCGAGCAAACCTATGAACAGTGCTCATCCCTATCTTCCCTGAACTGTGGGCCAACTGAGCCACTGTTAATCGTTTTGATACTGCTGAAAGTGAGCATGAAATGAGTGAGTGTGGCACTCAGGAGTTGCAATTTAAGGATTTGAATATATACAATCATAGTGTTAAATGAACTTCTATCAAAATTTGACTGTCCATTTTCCTTTCAGAAAAGTATGGGATATGTATAATTTCTTGCAGTAGTTCGCATGCTATATTTTTTTGTGTTAATTATTACCCTCCACAACCCACAACTGCCTGGCAAATAGGAAACAAAAGTCAAATTAATGCCTGACATTGAAGAGGTTAAGCAGATGATAGGTTTTTCTGATCCCATGCTATTTTTGTTTTTAAAATCCTAGTTTAAGGATACTTCCATGAAAACAACTGGTTAAAAATGATCTGTATCACATTTACAGACATTAACCCAGAATGAAGCGTATAGTGGTGAGGTGAGACACAGCCTGCAGTGAAGTGAAGTGACACACTGACCTCCTCCTTCACAGTGCCGTACTCAGGGTCCAGGGCCTTGAAGTAGTAACGATATCGCTCACACCCCGCAAACAGCCTCTTCAAGTCTCTCAGCCTGATCTCCCCTAACCTGGTCACACACACATGCACACCACACACACACACACTCACTCACATGTGCACCACACACACACACGCACGCGCGCCACACACACACAAACACCACCACGAAACATAGGTATATCTCAAATACAAAACACTGTGAAGCAGTTGTATTGGAAGACAGAATCTATCCACTTGATCATATGTGTCAAAATCAACACTAATCAAGAACAAGTTTTAAAGCGCATTCAAGAAATTGACAAAACAGGTAACATTCCCAGCAATTAATGCTTACTGATGATATACAACCAAAGTTGGAGAAATTTGTTTATGAATGCAGTACCAACTTACGATGTTCATTATTTATTTATCTATTTACATCTTATAAATCTTAAGGTTTCATGACAATAAAATTTATTCTATCTATTCACACACACACACACACACACACAGAGTTATTTTAAAGTCAAATTGTATTTTGACTCTAAAAGTAAAAAAAACTTTCTTTTCATATCTCTTCTCCTGGTAGATATGTTCATGTAAATAGACACTCACACACAATGTGTGTGCACACACACTCACACATTAACATACATACATCCACACATACAAACATATAGAAATATACACCTGTAAACATGTGTGCAGCATACACATATACAAACCTGTACATCCACATGTATGCACACACACTCACACATTAACATGTGCATACACACCCTTAAAAAATGTGTGCACACACATACACAAATGAACAATATATATCTTTTTCTGTCATTGAACAACACTGTATTCAAGAAACAGCAGCTATGTGCAACAGAAGAGGACACACCTGCCAGGTATGACACAGGTCCTGGGATGCTCAGAGAAATCCATGAAGTAGATGACAGAGGTCTTGGGTCCATCACCCCCCTCCCCCTCCATGGCTGGTCCTAAGTCTGTGTCACAGGTCACATATGTGCTTTAATGTCTGTACATGGACTGTGATGTCAGATGGATACAAGTCACATCTTCACCACTTTAACGTCTATACATGCACTGTAGTGTTTGATGAATACAAGTGTGTTTATGCACCAAGCACACAAGGACAGCGGAGTACGTCAGACCACAGTGACAAACAGAATCCCACATACACTCTACAATGGAATAAAAGAGACCACAACTAATGATTCAGTTATCTACCAATAAACAGAACAATTTGTCTTCAACAAAATATTTAATTGGTTAAATATCATATGCACTGATGCACACACACACACATGCTGCACACTCAAACAGACATTGGATATTCTCTTAGGGACTGTGTTTTGTAAACCTGCTAGGTTTTGAGGACAAATAAAATCTTGTTTTGATTATCACACGTATGTATGTATGCCAAAAGCAAAAAAACCCTGTCTCATCCCCCCCCCCCTCCCCCCCAAACGCCCAAAGCAGAACACACAGACATCAACGCATGCTACAAGCACACACACCCACGCCCCTGCTGCAAAGACATCAATGCATGCCACAAGCACCCCACCCCCCCTTGCTGCATAGACATCAATGCATGCCACAAGCACCCCCCTGCCCCCACTGCTGCATAGACATCAATGCATGCCACAAGCACCCCCCTGCCCCCACCTGCTGCATAGACATCAATGCATGCCACAAGCACCCCCCTGCCCCCACTGCTGCATAGACATCAATGCATGCCACAAGCACCCCCCTGCCCCCACTGCTGCATAGACATCAATGCATGCCACAAGCACCCCCCTGCCCCCACCTGCTGCATAGACATCAATGCATGCCACAAGCACCCCCCTGCCCCCACTGCTGCATAGACATCAATGCATGCCACAAGCACCCCCCTGCCCCCACCTGCTGCATAGACATCAATGCATGCCACAAGCACCCCCCTGCCCCCACCTGCTGCATAGACATCAATGCGTGCCACAAGCACCCCCCTGCCCCCACCTGCTGCACAGACATCAATGCATGCCACAACCACCCTGCCCCCACCTGCTGCATAGACATCAATGCGTGCCACAAGCACCCCCCTGCCCCCACCTGCTGCATAGACATCAATGCATGCCACAACCACACACACCCACCCTGCCCCCACCTGCTGCATAGACATCAATGCATGCCACAAGCACCTCCACCCCCCACCCCCCCCCTGAACGCATAGACATCAATGCATTCCACAAGCACCCCCACCCCCTGCCCCCACCTGCTGCACAGACATCAATGCATGCTACAAGCACCTCACCCCCCCCTCTCCATCCCCCCACATGTGCACCCTTACTTCTTCCTGCCTGCATGGAGACAGGTCGCTGTGCAGGAAAGGCTATTTCTTCAGTAATATTGTTTTGTTTTCCCAGTTCCTGGGAGAAAGAAAACAAAAACAGAAACATTTTGAAAGATGAAAGATTTTTCACATCTGTCGCTTGCTTCCTAGAGTCTTCAAAAGAAAAATGATTGTACACTGACACAATAGCACATACATAAGTCTCACAATAAATGTGGCATGAAAACACATTTAGAACACTCAACATGAAACCTACATGAACACACACGCACAGAACATTCCATAATATGCAGAACACACATATAAAACACTCACCATAACACAGACATGAACACACACACATACAACACTCACCACAACACAGACATGATCACATAAATAGAACACTCATCATAACACAGATAGAACACACACTTAGAACACCCATCACACATAAGAACACATACTAACAGACATGACCACAAATAACACTCACTACAACACAGACAAGACCACACTCAGAACACTCACCACAACACAGACATGAGCATACACATAAAACATAGCCATAGTGGAGTGATAGCCTAGAGGTACAGCCTAGGAAGTGAGAGAATCTGAGCGTACTGATCTGAATACTGGTTCAGTCACCAGTATTTTCTCCCCCTCCACTAGACCTTGGGTGGTGGTCTGGACACTAGTCATCTGGGTGAAATGATAAACCGAGGTTCTGTGTGCAGCATGCACTTAGCGCATGTAAAAGAACCCACAACAACAAAAGGGTTGTCCCTGGCAAAATTTGGTAGAAAATTCCACTTCAATAGGAAAAAACAAACAAACAAAAGAACAACTGTAGGCAGGAAAAAATACAAAAAACATGAGTGGCGCTGTCAGTGTAGCGATGCAACTCAAATTTCACAGACAAATCAGTTGTGACAAAAAAAAGCAATACAAAATACACTCACCACAACACAGACATGAACACACACATAACACTCACCACAACACAGACATGAACACAAATAGAACACTCATCACAACACAGACATGAACACACACATAACACTCACCACAACACAGACATGAACACAAATAGAACACTCATCACAACACAGACATGAACACACACAGAACACTCACCACAACACAGACATAAACACATAGAACACTCACCACAAAATAGACATGAACACACACAGAACACTCACCACAACACAGACATGAACACACATAGAACACTCACCACAACACAGACAAGAACATACATAAAGAACACTCACCCTAACACAGACATGAACACACACAGAACACTCGCCACAACACAGACATCAACACACAGAACACTCACCACAAAACAGACATCAACACACATAGAACACTCACCACAACACAAACATCAACACTCATAGAACACTCACCACAACACAGACATCAACACACATAAAGCACATAACATAACACAGACAAGAGCACACACACAGAACACTCACCACAACACAGATATCAACATACATAGAACACTCAACACAACACAGACATGAACACACATAGAACACTCACCACAACACAGACATCAACATACATAGAACACTCACCACAACACAGACATGAACATGCATAGAACACTCACCACAACACAGACACACATAGAACACTCACCACAACACAGACATCAACATACATAGAACACTCACCACAACACAGACATGAACATGCATAGAACACTCACCACAACACAGACATCAACACACATAGAACACTCACCACAACACAGACATCAACACACATAGAACACTCACCACAACACAGACATCAACACACATAGAACACTCACCACAACACAGACATCAACACGCATAGAACACTCAACACAACACAGACATCAACACGCATAGAACACTCACCACAACACAGACATCAACACACATAGAACACTCACCACAACAAAGACATGAACACTCATAGAACACTCACCACAACACAGACATCAACACACACAGAACACTCACCACAACACAGACATCAACACACATAGAACACTCACCACAACACAGACATCAACACACACAGAACACTCACCACAACACAGACATCAACACACATAGAACACTCACCACAACACAGACATGAACATGCATAGAACACTCACCACAACACAGACATCAACATACATAGAACACTCACCACAACACAGACATGAACACTCATAGAACACTCACCACAACACAGACATCAACATACACAGAACACTCACCACAACACAGACATCAACACACATAGAACACTCACCACAACACATACATCAACACACATAGAACACTCACCACAACAAAGACATGAACACTCATAGAACACTCACCACAACACAGACATCAACACACACAGAACACTCACCACAACACAGACATCAACACACATAGAACACTCACCACAACACAGACATCAACACACACAGAACACTCACCACAACACAGACATCAACACACATAGAACACTCACCACAACACAGACATGAACATGCATAGAACACTCACCACAACACAGACATCAACATACATAGAACACTCACCACAACACAGACATGAACACTCATAGAACACTCACCACAACACAGACATCAACATACACAGAACACTCACCACAACACAGACATCAACACACATAGAACACTCACCACAACACAGACATGAACATGCATAGAACACTCACCACAACACAGACATCAACACACATAGAACACTCACCACAACACAGACATCAACACACACAGAACACTCACCACAACACAGACATCAACACGCATAGAACACTCAACACAACACATACATCAACACACATAGAACACTCACCACAACACAGACATGAACACTCATAGAACACTCACCACAACACAGTCATCAACACACAGAGAACACTCACCACAACACAGTCATGAACACTCATAGAACACTCACCACAACACAGTCATCAACACACAGAGAACGCTCACCACAACACATACATCAACACACATAGAACACTCACCACAACACAGACATGAACACTCATAGAACACTCACCACAACACAGTCATTAACACATATAGAACACTCACCACAACACATACATCAACACACATAGAACACTCACCACAACACAGACATGAACACTCATAGAACACTCACCACAACACAACACAGACATGAGCACACATAGAACACTCACCACAACACAGACATCAACACACAGAGAACACTCAACACAACACATACATGAACACTCACCACAACACAGACATGAACACACATAGAACACTCACAACACAGACACGAACACACAACACAACACAGACATGAACACATATAGAACACTCACCATAACACAGACATAAACACATAGAACACACAACATAGACATGAACACACACAGAACACTCACCACAACACAGACACATATTGAACACTCACCATAACACAGACATCAACGCACACAGAACACTCACCACAACACAGACATAAACATACATAGAACACTGAAACAACACAGACATGAACACACAACACAACACAGACATGAACACATATAGAACACTCACCACGACACAGACATCAACACACATAGAACACTCACCACAACACAGACATCAACACACATAGAACACTCACCACAACACATACATCAACACACATAGAACACACAATACAACACAACACAGACATGAACACGCATAGAACACTCACCATAACACAGACATTAACACATATAGAACACTCACCACAACACAGACATCAACACACATAGAACACTCACCACAACACAGACATCAACACACATAGAACACTCACCATAACACAGACATCAATACACATAGAACACTTAACACAACACAGACATCAACACACATGGAACACTCACCACAACACAGACATCAACACACATAAAACACACAACACAACAGACATCAACACACATAGAACACTCACCATAACACAGACATCAACACACATAGAACACTTAACATAACACAGACATGAACATATACAACATGCACCACGACACAGACATGAACATATACACACATAACACTCAAGCACAATCACATGTGAATTTCTTTTTTTGAGAGGCTATACACCAGATGTGACTACATACAAGCATAATTAGAAAAGAAATACCTCAACTTAATGTATTCAATAAGTTACTGAAAACCAGATATCAAACTGAAAAATAATATGCTTTTATCAAGTTACAATTCTGTTCACTTCCACACAAACTGAAGAAATAAAAACAAACCATACTCCAATTTAAAAAAAAAAAAAAATCTGGGCTAATCATAGAAGAAGAAAAAAATCAATGGATTAAGCACAACATGTTGAACGATAAAAAAAAAGTTAACAATAGATAGATTTAACGCTTTGTACCCCTGGTATAGAGTAGTTGTAACACAGGATTGCTTCCCTTGGACCAAGTACAGCTATTTCCATTCTGCAGCGCGCATATTCAGTTTTGCTTTCTCAACCAGTTGAATTCTCACTCAGTGCTTTCTTGATGGGTATAACTTCTGTGCTGTTTGCTGGAAAATTCAAGGGGACAGAGCATGTTTCTGATGACAATGAGTGTACTCTGGGTACAAAGTCTGGCTTTGACACTGCATTCAGCAGTTGTGGGGTTGGTCCACAGAGCTGCTGCACTAATGGGGTCTTCTGTTCCCTTAACTGTGAATAGTCATGGGGGCATCACACAGAAGAACTGTTCACCAGACTCCTCCAGGTCTGTTGCTTGTTGGAAAAACCTGGTCTCTGCAAATAGTTTTCCTATCCATTCTCAATGTTGTCAGTTCATCAGTTTATTTCATTTTATATTTCCTCTCCATATCCATTCCTCAACAGTTCATTGGAGGATTGTTTTATCAAAGCCATTAGATCATGTTACAGGGTCATAACAGCGCAGTTTCCTTTTCTTAACTGATGTCAGCAGATCTTCATAAGGCTCAGTGTGCTGCTTCATGGTTTGGTGCACTTGTTCTATGGTGATGTGATCAGTGTGTCTGACGATAAATACCTTGCAGAACACCTCATTTCTATGGCTTGAATTCTTTCCTGATCCACCATGAAGGTCCATGTCTCACAAGCTTACAAGATGGAATTCACCAGCACACAGGATTCTGATCTGGTGTTTCATGGGGATGTTGCCGTCCTTACTGACGGGGGACAAAGTGTTAAAAGAAGAAAAAAACATGAGCAGAGGATGTGGCAGTGACTCACAGACAGGAGTGGAGGGTGGGAATGACGGAGCTGCACACTGTGGGGCTGTGTGTCGTGGGGCGGGGTGATCTCCTGGTGCAGCCGTCGGATCACACGCTCCTTGCGTGCCAGTTCTCCCTGCCACACAACATAACACAACACCCAGTTCTCCCTGTAACACAACACCCAGTTCAACACAACACCCAGTTCTCCCTGTAACACAACACAACACCCAGTTCTCCCTGTAACACAACACCCAGTTCTCCCTGTAACACAACATCCAGTTCAACACAACACCCAGTTCTCCCTGTAACACAACACCCAGTTCTCCCTGTAACACAAAATCCAGTTCTCCCTGTAACACAACACCCAGTCTCCCTGTAACACAACATCCAGTTCAACACAACACCCAGTTCTCCCTGCAACACAACACCCAGTTCTCCCTGTAACACAACACAACACCCAGTTCTCCCTGCAACACAACACCCAGTTCTCCCTGCAACACAACACCCAGTTCTCCCTGCAACACAACACAACACCCAGTTCTCCCTGTAACACAACACAACCCCCAGTTCTCCCTGTAACACAACCCCCAGTTCTCCCTGTAACACAACCCCCAGTTCTCCCTGTAACACAACACCCAGTTCTCCCTGTAACACAACATCCAGTTCAACACAACACCCAGTTCTCCCTGCAAAACAACCCCCAGTTCTCCCTGTAACACAACACAACACCCAGTTCTCCCTGTAACACAACACAACACCCAGTTCTCCCTGCAACACAACACCCAGTTCTCCCTGCAACACAACACAACACCCAGTTCTCCCTGAAACACAACACCCAGTCCTCCCTGAAACACAACACCCAGTTCTCCCTGAAACACAACACCCAGTCCTCCCTGAAACACAACACCCAGTTCGCACTGCCACACAACACAACACAGCACCCAGTCCTCCCTGAAACACAACACCCAGTTCTCCCTGCAACACAACAGAACACAACACCCAGTTCTCCCTGCAACACAACACCCAGTCCTCCCTGAAACACAACACCCAGTTCTCCCTGTAACACAACACAACACCCAGTTCTCCCTGCAACACAACACCCAGTTCTCCCTGCAACACAACACCCAGTTCTCCCTGCAACACAACACCCAGTTCTCCCTGTAACACAACACAACACAACACAACACCCAGTTCTCCCTGCAACACAACACCCAGTTCTCCCTGTAACACAACACAACACAACACAACACCCAGTTCTCCCTGCAACACAACACAACACCCAGTTCTCCCTGTAAAACAACACCCAGTTCTCCATGCCACACAACACAACACAACACCCAGTTCTCCCTGCAACACAACACCCAGTTCTCCCTGCAACACAACAGAACACAACACCCAGTTCTCCCTGCAACACAACAGAACACAACAGCCAGTTCTCCCTGTAACACAACACCCAGTTCAACACAACACCCAGTTCTCCCTGTAGCACAACACCCAGTTCTCCCTGTAACACAACACAACACCCAGTTCTCCCTGTAACACAACACCCAGTTCTCCCTGTAACACAAAATCCAGTTCTCCCTGTAACACAACATCCAGTTCAACACAACACCCAGTTCTCCCTGTAACACAACACCCAGTTCTCCCTGCAACACAACACAACACCCAGTCCTCCCTGAAACACAACACCCAGTTCTCCCTGCAACACAACACCCAGTTCTCCCTGTAACACAACACAACACCCAGTTCTCCCTGCAACACAACACAACACAACACCCAGTTCTCCCTGCCACACAACACAACACCCAGTTCTCCCTGCAACACAACACCCAGTTCTCCCTGTAACACAACACAACACAACACCCAGTTCTCCCTGCAACACAACACAACACAACACCCAGTTCTCCCTGTAAAACAACACCCAGTTCTCCCTGCAACACAACACAACACAACACCAAACCTTGTTCTCCCTGTAACACAAAACAGCACCCAGTTCTTCCTGCAAAACACCCAGTTCTCCCTGTAAAACAACACCCAGTTCTCCCTGCAATACAACACAACACCCAGTTCTCCCTGCAACACAACAGAACACCCAGTTCTCCCTGCAACACAACACCCAGTTCTCCCTGCAATACAACACAACACCCAGTTCTCCCTGCAACACAACACAACACCCAGTTCTCCCTGCAACACAACACCCAGTTCTCCCTGCAACACAACACCCAGTTCTCCCTGTAACACAACACAACACAACACCCAGTTCTCCCTGCAACACAACACAACACCCAGTTCTCCCTGCAACACAACACCCAGTTCTCCCTGTAACACAACACAACACAACACCCAGTTCTCCCTGCAACACAACACCCAGTTCTCCCTGCAACACAACACAACACCCAGTTCTCCCTGCAACACAACACCCAGTTCTCCCTGTAACACAACACAACACAACACCCAGTTCTCCCTGCAACACAACACCCAGTTCTCCCTGCAACACAACACAACACAGCACCCAGTTCTCCCTGTAACACAACACCCAGTTCTCCCTGCAACACAACATAATATAATACCCAGTTTTCCCTGCGATACAACACAAAACAATACCCAGTTCTTCCTGCATAACACAACGCATACCGCCTTTTTGCCATCTTTTCTTTGACAGCCCCTCTTCCCAGCTGTTTTAGTTGCACTATTCCCCCACTGCTCACCCTGAACTCCCCCCCACCCCCAACTCCACACCTTTCCATCACCCCCAAATAAAGGTGTGGAGGCAGGCAGGCAGGCTGGGTCCCCAACCCATTCTCTGTTTAGCACAGGTATTCTGTGTGGCTGACAGTGGACTGAAGAAATGAACAGCAACAAGACAGCAGTGCTTACCCTGAGATAGGAGATGGTCTGGTCCCTGGGCTCTGGGTCATGAGCAATGTCCCCCTGTCACACACATACCATGGTCAGTGCCTTCATCACAGGCAATGGAACACTATGCATATTATACCACCACCCGTTCCAAGCATATAACATGGGCAATGAAACACTATGCATATTATAATCACCACCCATTCCATACATATAACATGGGCAATGGAACACAAATGAATATTATAAACCACCCCCCCAATACATATAATATGGGCAATGGAACACTATGCATATCATAACCCCACCTCCATACATATAGCATGGGCATTGGAACAGTATGCATATTATAACCCCCCCTCCATACATATAGCATGGACAATGGAACACTATGCATATTATACCCCCCCCACCCCCAATACATATAGCATGGGCAATGGAACACTATGCGTATTATAACCCCCCACTCCTCCATACATATAGCATGGGCAATGGAACACTACGCATATTATAACCCCCCCTCCTCCATACATATAGCATGGGCAATGGAACACTACGCATATTATAACCCCCCACTCCTCCATACATATAGCATCGGCAATGGAACACTACGCATATTATAACCCCCCACTCCTCCATACATATAGCATTGGCAATGGAACACTACGCATATTATAACCCCCCACTCCTCCATACATATAGCATCGGCAATGGAACACTATGCATATTATAACCCCCACTCCTCCATACATATAGCATCGGCAATGGAACACTACGCATATTATAACCCCCCACTCCTCCATACATATAGCATGGGCAATGGAACACTATGCATATCATAACCTCCCCTCCTCCATACATATAGCATGGGCAATGGAACACTATGCATATTATAACCCCCCCTCCTCCATACATATAGCATGGGCAATGGAACACTACGCATATCATAACCCCCCCTCCTCCATACATATAGCATGGGCAATGGAACACTACGCATATCATAACCTCCCCTCCTCCATACATATAGCATGGGCAATGGAACACTATGCATATTATAACCCCCCCTCCTCCATACATATAACATGGGCAATGGAACACTATGCATATTATAACCCCCCCAGGCCCCCCCCCCCCCAGTACATATAACATGGGCAATGGAACACTATGCATATTATAACACCCCCCCCCCCCCCAGATCCCCCCAATGCATATAACATGGGCAATGGAACACTATGCACATTATAACCCCCCCCGCCCAGCCCCCCCCCCCCCCCCCCCAGTACATATAACATGGGCAATGGAACGCTATGCATATTATAACCCCCACCCATCCAGACCCCCCCAATACATATAATATGGGCAATGGAACACTATGCATATTATAACCCCCCCCCCCCCCCCCTGACCCCCCCAATACATATAACATGGGCAATGGAACACTATGCATATTATAACCCCCCCCCCCCCAATACATATAACATGGGCAATGGAACACTATGCATATTATAACAACCCCCCCCCCCCCCAATACATATAACATGGGCAATGGAACACTATGCATATTTTTAACCCCCCCCCCAGCCCCCCCCTCCCCCCCAGTACATATAACATGGGCAATGGAACACTATGCATATTATAACCCCCACCCCTTCTACACAGACTACAAGTGCACACACAGGATACAAGCAGATTACTCCATCCCCCCATCCCTCCTCGCATCCGCTCTCCCTCACCAACACACAACATGTGAAAGTGAAAACACATTAACCCTTTCGCTGCCAGGAAAATAAGATTTAAGGGAAATCTATTTGCCAGGGTTTTTTCACAAAAAACGGGTACAAATTTTTACAAAAATTTTGTGCTCTTTGTTACTGGAGAAAGACCCATAAAAGTATATATTTTCTGAAAGGTAAATGAATAAACAAAACAAATCACATGATATTTTCCCATTTTATATATTTTTAGGGACATGCTGTTGTTTTGAAATCAGTGTTTTGTTTTTTGTCACATTTTCAACTTGTTCATTTCAAACATTAGTCAGGTAATTTGCACTAAAATATCATATTTTCTGGACAAATGAATATCTGCACACACAAAATCATACTAGAACAACCACAATTAAAAAAAAAAAAAAAATTGAAAAAGAGATAGATACACAATGCATTTTGACTTCTCCAAGTGATAATATGGATGTGAGGTCACGCCCCCTCAGTCTCCACCCCACTACCTTTCACCCCTCTCACACCGTCACTTATCCAGTTCTCATCAGACTGCGTTGGCTGAGTGCCAAGAAAATCGCTCACACTGTGTCCTGCTAATAATTCGGTCAGTCTGTCGTCTGCTATGACTGTACAGCCAGCATCACTCACTGATAGTCGTATCTTGACCACTCTCTTGATTGCTCCCTTTATTTTCTATCAAATCGTCCTATAAATGTTCATCACTCTCTTCTCCTTCGAATTTACGCTTCAATTCTTTCTGAGCATCAGCTAAAGAAAGCAATCTTGGTTGATTTAGTTCGCCATGATCGCATGTCTTGAGCATGGTGTCAGTCTGACATTTTGTTGAGTGAGCGAGGAGATGAGCAGCCAGTAACCCAACCAAAACGTTCAAATAAAGGATTGCCTCATGACACTGATGGTGTTTCTAGCTATGAACAGAATCTAGAAAGATTCCCCAAGCTAAAGCTACCAGCATTTTTGTCAACTAACTGAATGCAAAGCAAGGAAAAGTCAGAATATATCAATGACGAGTTATCTCATTATTGTGGCAGTGAAGCGTACATGCTTGCCATGACGAGTTATCTCGTCATATAGGCGGCCTAGGGGTTAACAACACTAGGTACACTGTGTACTGATTTATCCTTAACACACAGCTGCTTCCTAAGGATTGAACACAGCTATTTCCGTACTGCAGAGGGCATGTTCAGTTTCACTTCCTCAATCAACTGTATTCTTACTCAGCACTTTTAGCTTGCTGGCTTTAGCCCCAATGTTGCTCAAATGTTGTTTGCCTGTGTTTTCAAGGAAATTCAGCCTGTTGATGATCTTGTGTGTGTGTTGTGCATAAAGTAAGGCTTTGACAATGCACTCAGGAGATGAAGAATCTGCAGTGCAGCTGCACTGATAGGGTACAAAGTGTTAACCTGAAGCAGGAACATATGGACACACACAATACAACATAGCCTCTCTCTTTCTGTCTCCCCCCACCTCCCCCACACACACCTGAATGTACAAGGTGCATCAAGCCCACTGAAGTATGCACAGCACGAGTGAAGGTCTTCACCTCACACTTGCATATCCACACAGTGGCTTCTTCTCTTATTTGTGTCATATGAATGTGTGTACCCAAGCGTATATTTGTTTCTGAAATCAGTTTTTCATTTTTGTTATATTATCAAGAGGCAAAAAATTCATTTTAGCTGTAAGTTTATCAAGTTTGCAAAGGCTGTTAAAAATTTTTTTAGGTTGACAGACATTTGTGTTTTCCCAACTTCTCAGGGATGCAGTGTTACATTTGGAAATGTTTGTTCTACGCATGATATCATAATTTTGTAGTTGTCCTCCTTACTCCAATAGGAGTGAAAGGATAACTGAGACTTGGTGATATGCCTGACCAGCAAGTGTCCATGGGTTAGAGTCCCATGTATCAAGTGGGATTTTTACTCTCCCTTTACTACACCTTTAGTGTGGCCTGGATGCTAGTCATTCGGATGAGGCTACAACCCAAGGTCCCAGGTGCAGTGTGTGTTTAGTGCACATGAAAGAACACAATGCAACAAAAGGATTGTCGCTGCTTAAATTCTGTAGAAAAATGTGCTTTGCAAGAAAAACAAATACACTTGCAGACAGAAGAAGGTGGTGCTGCACTGTGCTGATGCTTTCTCACAGGGGAGAGCAACTCATTTTTCACACACTGAAATCTGTCGTGACAAAAAGTACTACAATATGTGGGCATTGTCACAAAATCTGCTTGAACGAATTGTGACAAAGAGTAGACTTTCCTCAAAAGGCTATGGACCACCAGTCTTTATCCACACTGTGGATCAAGCCGTTAGCATTGACGTGAGATGTGAGCAGTGACAGAAAAACTTAAAAGCTTTTAAGTCATAAGTGATGGAGCATTAACACTAACATTTGTAACAATATTCATGCCAAACATTACAGTATCATTAATCACAAAGGATTTTTCAGGCAGCTTGAGGGACGACAGGAATGGGTAGAAGAAAGGAAACAACCCCCCTGGCTAAGGTGAAAACATACTTTAAAAATAGTCCCCTCTCTCATTTTTCCTTCCTTTCTCTCTCATTCACTTCCTGAAAAATGTAGAACAGCATGTATCCCACAACACAGACACCCACCTGGACCCGTCCCACTTGACTTTTCAGCTGTTTACGTAGTGATGCCTGCACACAATCCATTCAACTGGTGAAGAATCGGGTATGATTTGAAGTCAGATATTGATAATACATGTTGATCAGTTATAAACCCTATTCTACTGACTATAGGTTCGTCAAATAGAAAGGTCCGTCATACTATATAGTGTGACCCCAGCTTTCTGACCTAATAATAATAATGGTTTATTTATATTGCACTTTTCATTGAAGTACAATAATGCTCAAAGCATATCACATGAGTAAAATACAACAAAAAGAAAAAAATTACATAAAAGTCATAGTAAACAGTAAGATTTCTAAAACAACTCTCCCCCGCCCTTATTCCTATGTGAGTCAACCAAACCATTATCATAGTGAACATCCTTATACCACCAACAAGATCCTCACACCAAAGACACACACACACACAAAACAAACAACAATAAAAAAACAAACACATGTGCACACAACACAATACACACATAGACACTCTCAACACAACACACGCACAAACACACCCACCCACATCACACACACACAATGCAACTCACACACTCATACACACGCGTGCACACACGCACACACCCACTCACATACACACACACTCACGTTTTCCATGGCAACAGTCTGCATTTCAATCTCCAAGTGGAGTTTGTCAGACTTGAGCTGAGACAACATGGCATCCTGTTCTCCAAGCCTCTGTTGTAAGCCTGCCTGTGTGTGCAGAGTTAGCAACATCATCATCATTATAATCCAGCATCATTTTTCAAAAAAGTACATTTAAATTCAATACACTTACTGAGACCCTCTGGTGCAGACTCTGGCTGAGGGTGATTCCTGTCCTGTGCGAACAACTTCCCCAATCATGCGGAGAAATCAAAAGCAGGTGCAGCTAGTGACCTCCCTTAGTATATTACCTACCTTCCACCTATGCAGCACCCCCTTTTATTAGTGGCCATCTTCCATTCCTGAAAACTGTGCATCCAAATGGCTAACGTTTTTTTTTTGGTTTTGTTTTTTTTCAATTTCCTATCTCTCTCTCTGAATTCATTGTTTTTCTTTGTTTGCATGTTATGTCTTCCAACAGGACACAGGCTTCTCATTTGGGCAACTGTGGCAAGTTTAGCCCAGGCTGGTGGTGGTGTGTCCATCGAGATCGATGATGACCATCGTTGTCATCCAGATGGGGGATGGGGGGAGGGTGGTGGTGGGGTGGGGGGAAGGATGCTCATGAGTCTATCTGTGAGTGCGCAGATGGCTGAATAGTCCAAACTGCGCACGAAATGTTCGCTGACAGTTGGCGCAGACAAAGACAGGCATATCACTGTCAGGGAGCTTGTTTGCCCGTGACTTTCTGGCCTGCCTCTTCTGAACAGCTGCAGCAGTCCTGTTGGCCTCGCACAACTTGGCGCCTTTGTGCACAGCAGCGCGCCATTTGTTACGGTCCACTGCAGATTCCTCCCAGGAGTCAGGGTTGATATCAAACGCTTTCAGAGAGACTTTCAGAGTATCTCTGAAGCGCTTCTTCTGACCTCCGTGTGATCTCTTCCCTTGTTGCAGCTCGCCATAGAAGAGCCTTTTGGGCAGCCGATGGTCTGGCATGCGCGCCACGTGTCCAGCCCAGCGAAGCTGGGACTGCATCAGGATGGTGAAGATGCTGGGAAGGGTGGCTTTTGCGAGCACCTCTGTGTCTGGGGTCCTGTCTTGCCACTTGATGTTCAGTAGCTTCCTGAGGCATGTTGTGTGGAAGTGGTTCAGCTTCTTGGCATGTCGTTGGTACACTGTCCAAGTTTCGCAGCCGTACAGTAGTGTGGGGAGAACTACTGCTCTATAGACCTTTAGCTTGGTCTCAAGACTAATGCCTCTTCTGTTCCAGACATTTGCACTGAGTCTACCAAAAGTTGCACTTGCTCTTGCAATCCTGACATTCACTTCATCGTCGATGGTCGCATTTCGTGACAGTGTGCTGCCAAGGTATGTGAACCGCTCCACCGCACTGAGTCTCTGACCGTTGACTGTGATGTTGGGCTCAACGTAGGGTTTCCCTGGGGCTGGCTGATGGAGAACTTCAGTTTTCCGCGTGCTGATGGTAAGGGCGAAGTTCCTGCTGGCAGTGGCAAACTTGTCGACGCTGAGTTGCATGTCAGCTTCAGATCCAGCGTTGAGGGCACAGTCATCAGCAAACAAAAAGTCTCTGATGATGTCTGTCATGACCTTCGTTTTTGCTTGAAGCCTTCTGAGGTTAAACAGCTTGCCATCTGTTCGGTACTTTAGGCCGATTCCAACATCGCCATCTCTGAAGGCATCAGTAAGCATTGCAGAGAACATGAGGCTGAACAGCGTTGGAGCCAGGACGCAGCCTTGCTTGACACCATTTGTGACAGCAAAAGGAGCAGATGTTTCGCCATTGTCCTGGACTCGAGCCTGCATGCCTTCATGGAATTGGCTGACCAAGGAAATAAATTTCCGAGGGCATCCGTACTTGGCCATGATCTTCCACAGTCCCTCTCTACTCACGGTGTCAAAGGCCTTAGTGAGGTCGACATAGGTGGAGAACAGATCAGCATTTTGCTCCTGACATTTCTCTTGCAGCTGCCTTGCAGCAAACACCATGTCGGTGGTTCCGCGCTCTTTCCGGAATCCACATTGGCTCTCAGGCAAATGACCTTGGTCAAGGAGCCCAAGTGGAGTTTGTCAGACTTGAGACTCTACTGGTGGACACAGTTCTGAGCAACTTGGGCCCTGCTGTCACCACTCTGCCACCTCTTCCCCCATACACACCCCCCTCCACCACTGCACCACCATCTGCATCTACACCACAACACCTCCACCACAATCACCACCACCTCCACTCCACCACCACCACCACCACTCCACCACCGCCACAATGACCACCACCTCCACTCCACCACCACCACTCCACCACCACTCCACCACCACCACCACCACTCCACCACAGCCACAATCACCACCACCACCACTCCACCACCGCCACAATGACCACCACCTCCATTCCACCACCACCACTCCACCACCACCACCACCACTCCACCACAGCCACAATGACCACCACCTCCACTCCACCACCACCACTACCACCACTCCACCACAGCCACAATCACCACCACCTCTACTCCACCACCGCCACCACCACTCCACCACCACCACCACCACCTCCACTCCACCACCGCCACAATGACCACCACCTCCACTCCACCACCACCACCACCACCACTTCCACTCCACCACCACCATTCACAGCAACAACTGACCTTGGTGCCTTGCAGTTGCAGACAGTCGTTGCGGAGGAGGGAGAGTTCCTCCCGTAGGTCCTGGTTGAGCAGTGTGGCCTGCTGCAGACGACTCTTCACCAGAACCCAGTCCTCCGTGCTGGGGGCATCCCCCTCCCCATCCTCTCCCTCCACCCCACTGTCCACACTTTGCTCCAGCATCTGCAGGATAACAGTGATGGTCCTACAGTTATATATAGCTTCCAAACCTCTCAGACTGCTTACTATGACAGTCAGTTGTGTCCAAATATGACTATCAGAAGAGCATAGGAGTTGACTGCTGCCCAGACTATCTGGAATTTGATTTAAGTGCAGAGTGTCTTGCCTAAGTTTCCCACCATGAGGGCTTTAGGACAGTCAGTGCTGGGATGGTCCCCAAGACCAACTACCCCCAAGGCTGCAGCACTGAGAGCCAGTGCAATGTTGCCTCATAGTATCATTCATGCCTTTCACATAAGACAAAGCTGTAAATGAATTCCTCTGCAGGGTAGAAATAGAAACCACTGGTTGTACAACTCTCACTTTGCTGATGGCCCAACTGAAACTTATGTCAGTCTCCGGTGCAAGCTGAGTGTTGATAATAATTAGAGTGGTACATTTATATAGTGTCTTCAACCCTCTCAAAGCATTTTGTATAACTTATCAGTCAGACACATAACACTCATGAACACATACACACACAAACATGCAAGCACACACACACAAACATGCAAGCACACACACACACACACACTCATATACACATACATGCACACACTCGTATACATATGCATGCACACACACAAGAAACAGGCAAATGAAGTGGATCCAAAGAATACAAATATGGAACAAAGTGCATTAATCATGTAGAGACTGCTTCAAAAGGGAAGCTTTCAGATTTATTTTAAAGAATGTGAGTGAGGGACTGTGATGGACTGAAAAAGGCAGTGAATTCCAGGTCTGTACAGCTGAAGAACTAGAAACTCTCATGCTGTGGTGTTGTGTTTCTGTCTGCTGAATTTGGGACAGGAAAAGATTATGTCCACAACAACAAAACAGCAGAGAAACCGTACATAAAGTACAACTTGAATTTCAATACAGGACTTATGGAGGTTTTTGCAATCATACTTAACACTATACATGACTATCTGCATGTGAGGGAAAGGTGTGTGTGTGTGTGTGTGTGTGTGTGTGTGTGTGTGTGTGTGTGCATGCACACATAAGCATGCGTTCTTATGTGTGTGTGCATGTGCACATGAGTGTGTATGTTCATGTGCGTGTGTGTCTGTGTGTGAATGTAGATGATGTGATAAAAACAATGCCTCACATATTAACAGTTTAAACTTGTCTGACTTCATTGAAGAAGTAATTTACTACAAATTGGAAACCTTGAAAACTGCTTTGCAGATGTTTCAAAAAAACTGTAGCATGGTGGCATACACACTTGTGAAAGATACTCACAACTCAGTACTATCCACAGTCGGAGAACACAAAAAAGTCCTGACCTTTTTATAGAAAGGAAACTATTTTAAAATGATGAGTTTCAGGTATGTAAGGAATTCATTTCATGTACCCACTGAAACAGTCCTCAAGCCCCACATCATTTGATACCATTCGCTGTATTTCCATTCTCTCAGCTCAATAACTCTGCATTCTTTTCATCAAGTTCTTTCATGACTATCATTTTTTGACAAGTGACCTTCACCACAGCTTTTTCTCCCTCTGACGGATCAAACCTGTAAATGGATATCATCATTGATCATCTGATTTCTAATTGTTTGCATGGTCTTTTTTGTTGTTGTTTTTATTTTGAGAAGGGGAAGAATCCGATGACATCATGTAGCTCACAGCCCAGTTGACTGCACTGGACCACTGCATGGCTGACTACCAGTCACTGTTTAGAACCTGATTTTGAGAACACAATATTGAGGAGTTTGTGTGTGTTTTGTGTATGGTGTATGGCTTCCTCAGTGCAATCAGCTGTTGTGGGGCTGGTCCACAGAAACTGCAGTGCAGCTGCACTGATAGGGTACAAAGTATTACAGTTGTATCTATGAAAACACAAGCATCACACCAACACAGACAGTGAAGAGAAATGTTACCAGGTGCTGGAGCTGCAGCAGCTGTTTCTTCATGGTCCTGATGGTGTCTAGCTGGGTGTCACCCCAGGCTGGCGGAACTCCACTGTCCTCTGACATCCCATCTCCCTCTTGGCCTGCACACATGTACAGGTTAAGTATGGAGTGTGGTGTGGAGAGGTGTACTGTACTAAAGTGTTGAATTACCGTAAAGTTCTGTCTATTGAGCACACTGGTATATAAGCTGCACCCACTAAATTTTGAAAAAAAACTGAACTTCATACACACATAAGCCGCACTGGCTTATAAGCTGCACTTATTACCGGTACCGGAACACATACCGATACTACAGAAAAGCTGTCAATACTGTAGGTTACGAAATAAACACAAGCGGAAACAACACAAAGAAATGCAAGCAAAAATACTGTCATTGCCACACACACAAAAAAAACACAACGAAAATAAGATCCATAATTCAGGGATAGTCAAATTTATTCAACATCGTCCTGCTCACTGAATCCACTAAAATCTTTGTCTTCAGTATCCGAGTTGAAGAGAACCAGTGCAGCTTTCTCTGCCATCTTGTCACTGACTTCAGCCTCACTTTCACTTGGTGAACATGAACGCAAGGTGGAGGTCGCTGCTGGTTTGTTGCTTGCACTGTCGTCTGCTAGGTCGATTGCCTTCAATTTCAAGGCTGCATCATAGGCATTTCATCGCGTTTTTGGCATGATGAGGGTGTGCACTAGAGCAGAGTAGACCTGAATGCTGATCTGAAGGCTTTAATATGTGCGGATTTGATTTTTAAATCGTGAACAGTTAGCACACTAACCTGAAGCTCATCCAAAAATTCATGGACAGAAATCATGATTTTGGTGAGTTGAACTTGAAGGGAAGCTTAGACTAGACAAGAACGTGACACTCCCGGGATCGTTAAAATCCTCAAATAAGCCACATCATTGTATCAGCCGCAGAGGTTGAAGCTGGGAGAAAAAGTTGCAGCTTATAGACCGAACTTTACGGTACTTCCCTCCCAAGCACTTTACACTGATGCCTCTCTCTCTCTCTCCTCTCTCAATGTCACCTTCCTTCTTTCTCTCTACTCTCTTCCAGTCTCCTTCCCTCTCTCCTTTTCCCTCCTGCTCTCTCCCTAACCCCATCTTCTTTCCATACAAACGTTCTACATCTATCAACCTGTTTCTCTATCTCCACTTTTATCTCCTCCACCCTCTTTTCTCATACCTAACAATGATGGCAATGAACAACGGCATTTGTATAGCACATTTCTCTCAGTTAATTTAGACACAATGTGCTGGCAATTGCCCATGTACATGCAGCCACACTCAAATCATACACACACATACCTATTTCAAATCTCTTTCCCCTATTCCCTCCCTAGCACTTAGTACTGATGCCCCCCTCCCCCTGTCTTTTTGTCTCCCTGTGGCTCTCCTCTGTCTCCCTCCCTATTCTTCTCTGCCTCCTCTCTCCCTCATTTTCCTACTCTCCTTCTCTCCCTCCCACCTCTAGCCTTTCCTTCCTCACTCCCTTTCTCTCTCTCCTCCTTCCATGCTACCTCCACCCCCTCCCAACCTGCTCCCCTCCCACCCCCCAAACCCCCGGTTCCCCGCAGCCCTAGGGTGGTACCATGAAAGCTGGCACGTCCATCAGGAAGACAGAAACTGGACCGAGGGCTGGAGACAGGACTGTTCTCTGCACTGCAGCCGTCCAGCTCCCGTGGCTCTGGGGCCTGAAGGGACAGTCCCTGGCTGGCTCTCCTGGACGCTCCGTCTGTGTCGCTGTACGGCTCAGAGCTGCTCTCTTGGTATCTGACACAGTAAGACCATGTACAGTTCAGAATGGTATCTGACACAGTAAGATCATGTACAGTTCAGAATGGTATCGGACTCGGCAAGACCATGTACAGTTCCGAATGATGTCTGACACAGCCAGAGCATACAATAATCTTCCACTGTGCATGGACAACAGCAAAAAGATAATAACTATCATGTGCGAACAAAATTTGCTTGTAACTGTGAATATCAATTAAAGTTTGTATCACCATGAATACTTTTCTTGTATCTAATGGGATGACCAGTTCTGTGGGTCTGGTTATTTGGGGTGGGAGGAAATATATATCTGTGTCAAAACAAAAGACAAGTTTGATAATGGCACACAACTTACTTCCCGTCGGGAACATATCTGGACGATCTCTTGCCTGCTTTTTTGGCATTCCGTCTCGCTTCTGTCAGTGCTGCTGATGCCCCCTGGTGACACAGCAATATCATAATGATAACAATCATGATAATGTACATTTGCATAGCACCTTTTCTTTCTAAAAGCCCAGGGCTCTTGACATGAAAGAAAAAGTTGACAAGAAAGGCAATGCCTTCAAGACTCACTTGTGATACACACTTAAAGAAAAAAAAAAGAAAAGAAAAAAGAAAAATCATGAAAATTAGTTTGTTGAAATGTGTTCTCTATTCGTTATTATAATCATACAAAGCTTCACGTTTAAAAAAAAGAAAAATATCTCGGGCATAATTTCATTCAAGTCCAAAGTAAAGGAGACATTACCATCGCCTCAAACAATGCAGTATGTGTCTGTTTTTATAGATCTGCAGAGAACCGTGTTCGACAAGCTTGTCTTTACTGTTTACACTCACTGAGAGCCTATGACACCATTCATTCAATTTCTTTTCTGTTCATTCTAGTCAATTCATTATCCACTTCAAAACATTCATTTGCAGTAAACACGTCAATAATTACTTAAGAAATTCTTTTAATTCGGCAGTATAGGAAACGTTGCCATCGCGTCAGGCTTTGCAATATGTTCTGCCAAGATCTGCACAGACTAGTGTAGACAAGACAGATCTAACTCAGTGAAACGGTCAATTCAAATTTTCTTTTATGTTCATTCCGGTTAATTCAGTGTCCACTTTATAATGTTCACATGCAGTAAACACGTCAATAATGTAGTTAATGTCACTGTATGTGTTCCTTCCAGAATTCGTATTTCTTTGCTTTTAATTGTGAATAAGAAAAACAAAGTCATGGCGTCTTCTTACAAGACATTGGGGCAGCTGCAAAGGGGTTAACAGTGTTTTTCGGAATCTGGAACGGATATCAACGAAATAAACCATAAGTGATTTGGAAATACAGCTAAACTTGAGAGACGTACAACCTATTATCGGTATGACAGGGAAGATGTTTTTTCCTACTATGTTTAAGCCAAATTTGATATTAGCAGGCAAAGTATTTCCAGAGAAAAAGGCAATGTTAAAGTTTACCATGGACACACAGACACATATATAGACAACCAAACACCAGGTTATAACACAGACTCACTTTGTTTACAGAAGTGAGTCAAAAATTACATATAAAACAATGAACCATGCATGACCACTCTCTCTAACCCCTACAAACCCTTTCACTAAAAGATAGTGGGCATCAAATATATGAACTTGTTTTTGCGAATTTGAATTGGGATGTGTTGGAACATCAAGGAGCAGGAAATCAGAATATGTTTTTGAAATCTTTTGTCAACATTTGACAGTAGATGGCAAAATCATATCCAGTCAAGTGACAGATTCTATCCCTACTGAGTGGATACTTCTACATATTCAGTTTCATTTCATTCCATTACTGATACTTATATAATGCCCGTCTTCAGTTCCAGACCAGACTCTATGTGCAATTGTCAGCTAAGAATTTTGTTGTATAAAATCTACATCCTGCTTTTGTTGATGATAAATATCTGCAATACTCATAAAGGCACTACACAAGAAGACCAACATGTAATATACATGCTATGAAAATGCTTTTTTTAATGCATCTCAGACATTCACACATTACATACAGAATTCAAACTTGTGCAATGCTGATGACAAAAAAGCACAAAGTATGCCTTCCACATGTGCATGCAATGCTGATGACAAAAAAGCACAAAGTATGCCTTCCACATGTGCATGCACACACACAGAACACAAACACACATGCACACACAGAACACATACAGAAAAGCCACACATGCACACAGAACACACACACATGCATGCACACACACAAACATGTAATTTTCATTTTATTTCAGACCTGTGCGATGCACACACAATGAAAACACACAAACACACAGAACATGCACACAGTACAAAGACACATGTATGCATACACAGCACACACACGTGTAGCATTCAGACCTGGGCAATGTCGATGACACTCTGGCGCCGAGTGACGGAGCGACTGGAGGATGAGTGTGTGGAGTGGCGCACACTCATGGGTTTGTAGTGCGCGGCCAGAGCCAGGATCAACCTCATCACTGCCTTCAGGTTCCCCTCCACGATGTCTGCAACATCAGTCATCAGGCACATCCATCTCCATCATAACAACAATCATTATCAGGCACAACAATAGTCATCTCAACAATCATCAGGCACAACAATAGTCATCATCTGAACAATCCTCATCAGACACAACAATCATTGTAATCTCAACAATCATCATAATCACCACAACATTCATTATCAGTCGCAACAATCCTCATCATCAGGTACAACAATCATCATCATCATCAGGCACAACAACAATCAGTCACAACAATCATCATCATCAGACACAACAATAATCAGGCACAACAATCATCACCAGGCACAACAACAATCAGTCACAACAATCATCATCATCAGGGACAACAATCATTATCAGCTGCAATAATCATCATCACATCAATCATAATCAGACACATACCCATCATCATCATCAATAATCATCAGCCACAACAATCGGAATCATGATGGTAAAAAACACTAAGTTAAGAAGCAATATTGGCAACAAAGCTTAACAATCACTGTTGATGATTGCTAATCTTGTATTATCATATATACACTGATACTGTTGGCAAAGACTATGTGACAAGGGAACATTCCATTTCAAACTTTTTGTCTTTATCATATTTGCTGTGCTGACAAACTGTGGTGAGCAACATTCTCAGAACTTCCTAAAAATAAATAACAATCGAACGTGTACGGTTAAAAGTTATTGTTGAAGGTCCCAGTCTTTTACAGCAATTGGGTCAGTGACTTCATATCCACTGTGTCACCAGAAGGTCTAAGACTGTGTGGAGGACCTGCAGCATACAACTGCCTTCATCATGGAGACTGGGTGTCCATCTGACGAATGAGAAGAAGATATCTACTATGTACAGGACTCAAAATCATTATACGTAGGCATGGCCAAACCCTCTTCTTCCACTGTTTTAACTCACTCGGGACGAATAGTTTTCTCCCTTGCTTTTCCCTGCAGATGACCCATTGTTAGGGTCAGGAAAAAAAACCCCAAAAAACATGGCATCATAAGTGTTGTCCCCTGGCAAAATTTTGTACAAAAAAATCCACTCTGATAGGTTCACATATATGCATGCACACAAGGCCTGACTAATGTGTCAGGAATGTGTCAGGTTATGCTGCTGTTCAGGCATCTGCCTAGCAGATGTGGTGAGCATATATAGATTTGTGCAAATGCACTGATGCCTCCTTGAGAAACTGAAACTGAAACTAAACCCACCTGCTGCTCGGATGCGGTGCATTTTGATGTGGTGTATGGTCATGAACTTGAGAACTTGCTCCACATTGTGCTGCATTTCTTTGTAGGTCGCTGGAACTTCATAGATTCCTGACACTGGTTCCTTTGCTGCAATAAGATAAATGCAGGTAAGATTAATTCAGAAAAAGAAGGAAAGAAGTAAAGGAAGAATGAAATAAATAAAGACAGAACTGAATGAAGGAAACATAAAAAGCCCATAGCCTGCCTAAGGATTTAGCAACTAACTAGATCCTATTTGCCAAGAACTTTCGCAAATAAATGGGTAGGTGTAGAAATAAATATATGGATAACTTTCTTTACTGACACAGATAAAAGTAAATATTTTCTGAAAGGAAAATGAATGGACAACACAGAAAAAAAGAAGTTTTATTGTGATAAAATTAATATGTGACCCACAGAACAGCAGAGGAGGCAACTGCTGTCCCAACAATCTGAGCTAGAATTTGATTCTAGAGGAGAATGTCTTGTTACATCCCCACTCTCTCGGCCAAGAGGGTTTAAGGACAGTCAGTGCTGGGATGGTTCCCAAAGGCCAGTGCAGTCTTGCCTCCTAGTTTGAGAATCATAATCCTTCACAAAAGACTAAGCTGTAAATTACTTCCCATTGTAATGGAGAAACCATTGATCATACAGCTCTCACTTTGCTGCTGGCCCAAATGTTAACTTTTGTCAGTCTGTGATATAAGCTGAGTGTTGGGCCAATAAACGTTGCACATACACACGAAAAAATACACCACACACAGAGACACACACACCATCCCCAAATAAAGGAATGTCTGGATCAAAATAATCAACCCACTGTCAAAACCACTGATCTGAATATAAGCACACCACCACACCCACCCCACTGTTCAGTGGGTTATGGAAACAAGAACATACTGAGCATGCATACACCCCTAAACAGGAGTATGGCAGGGTAAATGAATTAAATGGTCATGACATGTAAAATGTTACATGTCTGTGTGAGTGTATGCATGCATGCATACATAACTGAAACGTGACTGAATTACACAGGACACAAATGATGATCGCCCAATGGCAGCTGTCAGTTCACTATATCCTAACAGGCAGCCTGTTGTGCAATATGATTATGTAAAGTACATAGAGCTTGGTCTCTGGCCAAGGGCAGGCACTATATAAGTATCCATACGTAATCATTAATAAGGTGTTTGAACAAGAAACTAACGAAGAAGCATGCAAAAAAAAATTTTTTCCTGTATTTTCAGTCAGTATAGATCTTTTTTCAAGAAAGAATAAAGTAATCATGGTGAAAAAGTTCATTAATAAGGGAAATAATTTATTGAGAGATTTAACTGACTTAAAAACGGACTCAAAGTCATACACAAAAACACAGCACAAACACACAATGTGTATACACTCAGAGTCACACATACACACACTCACATTTTTAAACACATACTTAGAAGTACCACCAAATTACAAATAATCACACAAACATACAGTGAGTCAAAAACACACACACACACACACACACACACAGAGCAAAACTACTCACCAACGATCTCAATAATATCAGCAAAAACTACTCCATCTCGCATGTCGTTCCTCAGATCTTCTATCAAATGGACACCGGGTTTCTTCTTCAGCTGAGAATTCACCCAGGCAACATAAGCCCCCAGCTGTTGCTGAAACACCCAACAAAAGCAACATCATATCATCAATACAATATAACAATGAGTATTTAGCACGTGCACACAAACACACACACACACTCACACATACAAAGTGATTCACACATATATAGCATTCGCTTTTTCTCCATATAATGAATTCTTAGTTTTATTGATTGTGAATTGGAAATCATGATCATATAGATATTTATGGATACTGGGCTTTACAAACACGAAGTCATTTGCACAACAGGCTGCCTACCTGGGTAGAGCTGACTGACAGCTGCTAATGGGCACTCATCACTGTCATTCAGGTTTCAATCAGGCACACATACACTCATACAGACATGAAACATTTTACATGTATGACCCTTTTGTTTATTTACCCGCCATGTATGCAGCCTTACTCCGTTTCGAGGGTTTGCATGCTGGGTATGTTCTTGTTTCCATAACACACCTAATGCTGACATGGATTACAGGATCTTTAGTGTGTGTATTCAATCACCTTCTTGCGTATACACACAAAGGTGGTTATGGCACTTGTAAATAATGGATATATATATATATATATATATATATATATATATATATATATATATATATATATATATATATCAAAGAAGTCTGTAATTATAAACAGAAGTTTGACAAACCTTAGTCTCATGATCTTTCATAATGAGTTTTGAATCAATAATGAACCTTTAGTTTCATGCATTGTTTGTGAATGGAATATAATAACCATGACTGGCATGAGAGCCTTTTAGTTTGGGAATTGAGGAAATAACTGATTCTCTTTTGTCAACATTATGCATCAACTTATTGTTTGCATCAGTTTTAGTATGTGACACCAAATTATTGTTCATTCTGCCTTTAATGTTTTTGGGTGCATTTTTTTAAAAGCATCTTTTCAGGATTATGCTACTCATTTCATGCATGCTTCTATTCTAAGATTCATACTCAAACACAAGTTCACACTGAGTTCTTCAACACGATTACTATTTGGCAACTTACTTGAGGTTCAATCCAGACAGTTCTTGTGCCCTCTGACTCCATTGGTGATTTTACTGTGGTGGATTCAACGATTTTATGTCATTTGCTCAACACTTTCTTCAGCTCTTCTTGACGAATAATCAAAGAGGCGAGTTCCATCCAAAAGCTTTGATTTGCAAAATATCTGGATGTCATAAAAATTGTGCATCGTCGAACTGAGAAACTTAAAATTTTGTTTATCTCTCTCATGTTAAAAAGCAAGTTTTCGTTTTGCTCGATCTGAACTCACATCGCTACATATCCACACACACCTAAAACGTGTATTAGTGCGCAGAAGTCTTACTATCCAACTATATCAGTCCGAACAAAGCAGGACAAGCCACACTTGTACTTAGTACATTACAAAACACAAGAACAACGTCACTGTGCCTATCCAGTTACTGAATGGATTTGTTAATCCACAACGGTCTCTTCAGAGATGACTGATCATCAAGCATCCGTCTTCCTTAGTTTCTGACTTTCGAAGCCTTCCATCTTGTGGCGTCCCTCTCAATTTGCATACCAACGGATGTAACCGCTTTCCGGTGTTTTTCCGGCCATCACATCGTGTCTGTAATTGATGTCGTCTGCTCAGTTTTGTTTCCAGAAAAAACACACAGGAGAAAACGATTTAAGAGACCGTCCTGGATGTTTGTTGAATCCCATTGTGTTGCTGATTCAACGAGAGAGATTCCAGTTAATATTTGAAGGAGGAAATACGTTATCCTCAAGCAAAGTCATCTCGACTGTAAAGTTTGATGAAAACTTGAGTGCTCTCCCTTTTGTTGTTGTTCGTTCCAAGATGGTCGCGCTACTACTATGGTGGTGGTGTGTGTCCATCGAGATCGATGATGATCATCGTTGTCATCCAGATGGGGGATGGGGGATGGGGGGAGGGTGGTGGTGTGGTGGGGGGAAGGATGCTCATGAATCTATCTGTGAGTGCGCAGATGGCTGAATAGTCCAATCTGCGCACGAAATGTTCGCTGACAGTTGGGGCAGACAAAGACAGGCATATCATTGTCAGGGAGCTTGTTTGCCCGTGACTTTCTGGCCTGCCTCTTCTCAACAGCTGCAGCAGTCCTGTTGGCCTCGCACAACCTGGCGCCTTTGTGCACAGCAGCGCGCCATTTGTCACGGTCCACTGCAGATTCCTCCCAGGAGTCAGGGTTGATATCAAACGCTTTCAAAGAGACTTTCAGAGTATCTCTGAAGCGCTTCTTCTGACCTCCGTGTGATCTCTTTCCTTGTTGCAGCTCGCCATAGAAGAGCCTTTTGGGCAGCCGATGGTCTGGCATGCGCGCCACGTGTCCAGCCCAGCGAAGCTGGGACTGCATCAGGATGGTGAAGATGCTGGGAAGGGTGGCTTTTGCGAGCACCTCTGTGTCTGGGGTCTTGTCTTGCCACTTGATGTTCAGTAGCTTCCTGAGGCATGTTGTGTGGAAGTGGTTCAGCTTCTTGGAATGTCGTTGGTACACTGTCCAAGTTTCGCAGGCGTACAGTAGTGTGGGGAGAACTACTGCTCTGTAGACCTTTAGCTTGGTCTCAAGACTAATGCCTCTTCTGTTCCAGACATTTGCACTGAGTCTACCAAAAGTTGCGCTTGCTCTTGCAATCCTGACGTTCACTTCATCGTCGATGGTCGCATTTCGTGACAGTGTGCTGCCAAGGTATGTGAACCGCTCCACCGCACTGAGTCTCTGACCGTTGACTGTGATGTTGGGCTCAACGTAGGGTTTCCCTGGGGCTGGCTGATGGAGAACTTCAGTTTTCCTCGTGCTGATGGTAAGGCCGAAGTTCCTGCTGGCAGTGGCAAACTTGTCGACGCTGAGTTGCATGTCAGCTTCAGATCCAGCGTTGAGGGCACAGTCATCAGCAAACAAAAAGTCTACTACTATAATTATTATTTGACAGTTAACAAGACGGTACTGATAAAGCGCATGGTTTCACGAAAAAAAAGAAAGAAGAAGTGAGGAGGGGAGAGAGAGAGAGATTCCAGCAACCAGAAACAGAGGGAGAGAGAAGCAGCAACTGAGACAGACACATGATTTTATTCTTTCCCTCTAACCCTGTATCTCTCTACTCTTTTCTCTGCCATTCGTCAGACGAATAGACATACTTTGTCAATACGACTGGGGTCTTGCGGTAGTGGGTTATTAATATAGGGAATGAAGCCTCTTGGAGCTAGACCTCAGGGGCCTCTTTGCTCCCCCAAGTCTGTGTTCCCTCAGTGAATACCAAGTGGGCAGTAACTGGATTCATTATTTGTTGTGACGTAAAAAAAAAAAAAAAAAAAAGAAGAAAAGAAAGACTTCTCTCCCTTGTGCTGTGGACAGAAAAAGTCGCTTTGACGCGGCGATAGTGGGTTTTTGTTTGTTTTTGTTGTGGTTTTTTTTGTTTTTGTGTTTGTTTTTAGTACAGACACACTGAGGTGTTATGAACCGCCCAGCTCTTTCTTTTCTTTCTTTCTTTCTTCTTCTTCTTCTTCTTCTTCCATGTACACCCACGGTCAACATTTTGACCATTATTGGCGTTTTAGGGAGTGCGCAGGGGGGGGGGGGGGGGGGGGGGGGGGGGGGGGGGGGGGGGGGGGGGGGGGGGGGGGGGGGGGGGGGGGGGAGGAGGGTCTAGTGTAGGCCTGACACCTTTGACTGAGAAAAGGTGTCAAGGCTGGGGGACAGGACGGCGTCAAGTTTTTCTTTCTGATTCTGTCTTTCCTCTTCTTCCCCACACACCCCCTTTCTTCCTTTCTTTCTGTCTGTCCAGTCTTTCTTCATACCTTTTAGTCTTTTCTTTACTTTCTCGGTTTCCTTCTTTCTCTCTTTCGTTCAGCCAGTCCTTCTTTCTTTTCTTTCTTTCTATTTTCTTTTCTTAATCGTGCGTCTTTCTGTCATTCTATTTGTTGGTCTTTCCCCCCTTCTTTCTTCTCTTTTTCTTTCTTCTGTCTGTTGGTCTTTCTTCTCTTTCAAGTCTTTCTTTCTTCCTTCCTTTGTTCATTCCCGTCCCCTTTCTTCTCATTTCCTTTCTTTCTATTTGTCCGATTTAGCGAAGGATTTTTTTTTTCACATTTCCCCTTAAACAGTGTGTATCGGGTTAAACAGGGCGCATGTGCATTACTATTCATGTCAATTTCGTCACGGTGCGTGCGTGCGTGTGCGTGCGTGTGTGTGTGTGTGTGTGTGTGTGTGTGTGTGTATGTGTGTGTGTGTGTGCTAACGATGATATATTTTGTTATTATACCATTCGATCATGCGATATGCATGGCTGTCGGCAGAGGCAGATCTGAGCACCAGATGCGCGGCGATATTCAATGTTTGTATGATTCCCAGCAATTTGAAACCTTTGCTTCAGTTTCTCAAGGAGATGTCACTGCGTTCGGACAAATTGCTAGGCAGACGAATGTCCAAAGCATAACCTAACGTGCTTAGTCTGGGCTTGAGTGCATGTATATATATATATATATATATATATATATATATATATATATATATATATATATATATATATATATATATATATTTGTGTATCTGCAGTGCCGGGCCGGGTAGCTTGTAATTTTTACTGACTGATGACCCCTTCACCCAATGCCCCACCACTCCACTGTTAGCTGTTCCTTTGTGTGTCTTTTTCTCTGTACATCCCTCCCGACGTCCATTCCCTCAGCCTGACATTCCCCACATCCATCGTGTGAGTGGGCGATGCATGTGTGTGCTGAAATGAATGAATGTGTACGTGTCACATTGTTGTGAATAGTCAGCAAACCTGTGGGAAGAAGGAGGAGGAGGAGACGAAGAAGAAGGAGGAGGAGGAAGAGGAGAAGAAGAAGAAGTGATTTCTGGCATTTGAGGAGGGGCGTCTTCAGAAGTGTCAGTTCCGCAAAGAGACGAGACCTGCCCGCAGTGCGGTCGCTTTTGTGCGTCTGTCTCCAGGCTGTGTCCTCTCTGGAGTCACTCATCTCTTCACGATAGACGTCTGTCTCCAGGATGTGTCCTCTCTGGAGTCACTCATCTCTTCACGATAGACGTCTGTCTCCAGGATGTGCCCTCTCTGGAGTCACTCATCTCTTCACGATAGACGTCTGTCTCCAGGCTGTGTCCTCTCTGGAGTCACTCATCTCTTCACGATAGACGTCTGTCTCCAGGATGTGTCCTCCTCTCTGGAGTCACTCATCTCTTCACGATAGACGTCTGTCTCCAGGATGTGTCCTCCTCTCTGGAGTCACTCATCTCTTCACGATAGACGTCTGTCTCCAGGATGTGTCCTCTCTGGAGTCACTCATCTCTTCACGATAGACGTCTGTCTCCAGGATGTGTCCTCCTCTCTGGAGTCACTCATCTCTTCACGATAGACGTCTGTCTCCAGGGTGTGTCCTCTCTGGAGTCACTCATCTCTTCACGATAGACGTCTGTCTCCAGGATGTGTCCTCCTCTCTGGAGTCACTCATCTCTTCACGATAGACGTCTGTCTCCAGGATGTGTCCTCTCTGGAGTCACTCATCTCTTCACGATAGACGTCTGTCTCCAGGATGTGTCCTCTCTGGAGTCACTCATCTCTTCACGATAGACGTCTGTCTCCAGGATGTGTCCTCTCTGGAGTCACTCATCTCTTCACGATAGACGTCTGTCTCCAGGATGTGCCCTCTCTGGAGTCACTCATCTCTTCACGATAGACGTCTGTCTCCAGGATGTGTCCTCTCTGGAGTCACTCATCTCTTCACGATATACGTCTGTCTCCAGGATGTGTCCTCCTCTCTGGAGTCACTCATCTCTTCACGATAGACGTCTGTCTCCAGGATGTGTCCTCCTCTCTGGAGTCACTCATCTCTTCACGATAGACGTCTGTCTCCAGGGTGTGTCCTCTCTGGAGTCACTCATCTCTTCACGATAGACGTCTGTCTCCAGGATGTGCCCTCTCTGGAGTCACTCATCTCTTCACGATAGACGTCTGTCTCCAGGATGTGTCCTCCTCTCTGGAGTCACTCATCTCTTCACGATAGACGTCTGTCTCCAGGATGTGTCCTCCTCTCTGGAGTCACTCATCTCTTCACGATAGACGTCTGTCTCCAGGGTGTGTCCTCTCTGGAGTCACTCATCTCTTCACGATAGATGTCCATACATAGTCCTGCTTCAACCGGACATGGGGTGGGGGATTGTGACGAAAGAAGTAGGGCTTGGATCCCCAGCCTTGGGCACACAGTGTGTTTACTGTGGATGTAGTTTTGATGACTGTGGCAACACCACTGTTGTAGTTGAGTGCCGCGGCCTTCACAGTCAGGCCCCGCGGGTAGTGCTGTGGATTTCATTGTGTGCTCGGACTGTGCAGAAGTCAGATTTTCACAATGTCAGTGACGGGGGAAGAAAAAGCAGACACATAGTAAACGTATGCCGTTTTACTCCTTTCGTGGAGAGATTCGGATACGGATGATTCATCAGTTAGACGCTATGAATGGGTTAACAACTAATATTTGTTGCGTCGCATTTGTTTGAATAAACACGAGAACACCAAAATCATATGTGACACAGATACATTAGCAAAACATATTACGATATTGCAATTTCTCTCAATTTGAATGCTTTATGCAGAAAAATGGACAAATTCCATTTATCATTTTACCGTTTGGATGACATCAACTTGATAAGCACAGCTTCAATGTACAAGGTTGTCAGCAACATTTACCTGAATATATCTCCTTTTTTTTCTTTTCTTTTTATAAACCTTTTAAGAGTCGAGCAACTCAAAACAAAAATGCACTTCGTCTTCTCTCTCTTTCAAGCATATTGTGTAAATCAGGTCATTAACATCAGATTCTCTGTATCTGTAACGATGTGCAGCGAGACTCGACACGGCCAAGCTTGTAGTTACTATTCTCTAGGAGAGAGAGAGAGAGGAGGGAAGGGGGGGGGGACCGCATTTAAGATGGGTCATGAAATGAAGACAAGTTATTTTTACATGCATCTCGCCCTCAAGAGCGACTAAAGCAACAGAACGAAAGCAAACAAAAGGAACAAACAGACCAACACACAAACAGACCAGAACACAACAAAAGGAGCAAACAGACGAACACACAAACAGACCAACACAAAACGAAATCACATGTATCACTGCAATCAATCTCCAGATAATCCCCCACTCCCTTCCACACTCCACCGATCCCGATTCACGTGACAGACATGAAGTGCTGCACGTGCAAATTGCCATGTGACAGGACAGCGCTCTTGCTCATGCACCACCACCCCCTCCGCCCCCCTGATCCCCTCCCCCACCCGAATCCCCCCCCCCCTCTCTCTCTATCTCTCCGCTTCTCAGTGTGTGTGTGTGTGTGTGTGTGTGTGTGTGTGTGTGTGTGTGTGTGTTGCCTTTCTTTTGTTTTATTTTCTGTATATTTTATTACCATTGTGTTTATGCTTTTTATCATTTAATATTCTGTAGTGCAGACCTTATTTAGGGTGGGGACTTGATTAAAAAAAAGAAGAAAAAAAAGTCCACCAGTGTTTATCTATTAATATCTTGCCTTGTATTGTCACCTGCCCTCTCTTTCACGGCGTCATACACACACACACACACACACACACACACACACACACACACACACACACACACACACACACACACACACACACACACACACACACACACACACATACACACACACACACACACACACACACACACACACACACACACATACACACACACACACACACACACACACACATACACACACACACACACACACACACACACACACACACACACACACACACACACACACACACACACACACACACACACACACACACACACACACACACACACACACACACACACACACACACACACACACACACACACAAGTAACTGTGATGTGGTCCTACATGCGGTGTGCAGGACAATCGTTATAATCATTCTCTTGCACTGTGTGATTTCTGACTGTCCCTTTGTTTGTGTCTTTCCTGGCATCACTGACAGACAGACACACACACACACACACCTTTCTATTTCCGTTACAATAAGCACCCCCCCCCCCCCCCCCCCGCCCCTCCTTGTTTTTTTGTTTCGTTTTTTTCTGTTTGATGCTAAAAAGAAAATGAAGGTTCATTAAAAACAACAACAGCAAACAACTAAACAAACCGAAACAACAACAACAACAAACAAAAAAACAATAACAACACAACACAAAACAAAACAAAACATATAAACAAACAAACAAATAAAATTCCTCCCTCCCTCCGCCCCGTCGCAGTCCTACATGGAAAATCAAAACAGCGCCAAAACGAGAACTGTAAACCAGTTGCGTTTCACACAATCTTCATACGACATTCGACTTTCAACCTGCAACAACCGCGCCCCCCCCCCCCTACTCCTGCCTCATTCTGTCACCCCCCTTTCAATTCCCCCCCTCCCCCCCCCGCACCCCCCCCTCCTCTTTCCCCACGCCACCCCCCTTTCTAACTCCCCGCCCAGGGAATCTGACGACACGCACATGACTGACAGGTGAGGAGTGCAGTGATGGGTGAGAGAGAGAGAGAGAGAGAGAGAGAGAGGAATGGGGGTCTGTGGTTGGGAACAGATGACTGTATTGTACCTGAAATCACACATGTGCTGCCGATGATAGAACCTTCCGCGTCCCAAAATACAAAAGAGAACAGCACGGTGGTCGAGCCTCATCTGCTGTTCAAAAATGGAACTCTGCCTCACCACGTCCATCACAGTCCCTCACAACCTTCCTTTAACTCTAACATCAAAACTTTCCTCTTCCAGCAGCTTTTCATTCAGACCCTCTCTCATACATGAAAGTAGTTAGTTGATTGTGTTGGTATATTTGTAAGGCTGTATTGTTTGTGCGTCGAATGTATGTATTTATGGATGCATGCATGCATATATGTATGTATGTTTGTATTGTACATACGAATTGAATGCGCATATTATGTCTATTGTGCCTGATTGTGAGTTGACGACTGAATGTGTTTCGTATGCGTGTCTGTGTGGATTGTAAAGCGCTCTGTGCAATGAGGAAAGAGCTGATAAATGTCCAGTCATTATTATTATAATGATATGAAAAGACGTTAAATAAAAGTACCACTGCTGTATTGTGTTGTATTGTATAGTATTGTAGACGCCTGTATGTTTGAATCAGGTTCAACAACAAACCAGGAAGTCACCCGAGGTCATCGTCACCCTGACCAGCCCGTCCCCCCCCCCCCCCCCCCAATCCCCCTTCAGCTGTCGTGAACCGCAACATGGACTCACTCACCGGGCAAATCCACAACCAGACCGACTGTTCTGACAGCCAGCGCTTTAAATCCAAGTCGAACTGCACGAGGAGGTCGTCTGCCTCTTCAGCCCTCATGTCCCCCGACCATTCTCAAGCTGAGGGACTGATGATAATGATCATGATGATGATGCTGATGATGATGACAGTCACCACAGAATACACCCTCAACAAGCAGATCGGAGACCTTTTCCAAAGAAATGTGGGCGTTAGGCAAGGGTGTCTCCTTTTCCCTACTATCTTCAACAGTTTTCTGGAGCGAAAGAGACATTTCAAAACCTACACACCTGCGTGTTGCAGACGACATTGATCTCATAGGAGACAGCAACAGTGAGCTCCAGGACCCGACAGACTTGTGGACAGATCCAAGGTATACTGGACGGAAGTCGTCTCAGAGAAACCGATGGTCTCAGTGAACAGCGTGGACGTCACCAGTGCCAACGTCACCATGAATGTCAAGCTCCTCGAAGAAGTGATGACCTTCGAATACTTGGGATTCATTCTGTCACGATATGACACTTCCACAGCAGGAGTACGAAAACAGATCGCTACAACCACAGCAGCGATGACCCAGAAAGTGTGGGAGAGCAACATCAGATTCCAAGTAAAGTTCAAGCTCTACAAGTCGCTGGTTGTTTCCCTACCGCTATTGATAGGCACAAGAGAAATTCATTTGTGGTGTAATACACATAATGAATACACGAAAATAAGTAATTCAACATGGATACACACACAAAAAAGATATCTGAGACATTGACAATGTTGGCTGTCACTGAAAGAAGAATCGAGGCCATCGAAACCCAATGCTTGAGGACATTGCCCTTCATCTGATATAGAGAGCACAAGACACATGACTGCGTGAGGAGCTTGGTCAAGACATTTGAGGGCCCCCAAGACAGCACCAAGGACTGGACGGGGAACACTTTCAGGGTCTTCTCTCGACAGCTGCCGACAGAACAGCGCTTCAGGCCTCATGTCCCCCTGACGATTTCCAGACTGATGGTGATTCCAGAGTCACCAGACTGATGGTGATTCCAGAGTCACCAGACTGATGGTGATTCCAGAGTCACCAGACTGATGGTGATTCCAGAGTCACCAGACTGATGGCGATTCCAGAGTCACCAGACTGATGGTGATTCCAGAGTCACCAGACTGATGGCGATTCCAGAGTCACCAGACTGATGGTGATTCCAGAGTCACCAGACTGATTGTGATTCCAGAGTCACCAGACTGATGGTGATGCCAAAGTCACCAGAACACAGAGCGCTTTATTATCTCAACAAGAGAAATTCATTTGTGGTGTAATACACATAATGAATACACGAAAATAAGTCATTCAACATGCATATATAAAAAAAACACTTTAAAATGCTTTGATGTCAACCTAGGGCCGCCCATGCGTACAATCGATAAGTACAGTAGGCAACAATAACAACAACAGAACCCCTTAAAATGGTAACTTAGAGTAAATCACACACACACACACACACACACACACACACACACACACACACACACACACACACACACACTGTAGTGATGTATGTGTTTTCATGTATTATTATACGTTTCGATTTAGTCCCTGTTGTTCACAATTTGCTGCTTTTCCTCTTTAGGGCGAAGGATGGGTGCTGACAAGTAAGTTCCTTGCTTGTTTATAACCCTCGTTAACAAAGAATCTCTCTCTCTCTCTCTCTCTCTCTCTCTCTCTCTCAGCGCTGATCGCTCTCACAAATTAAACAAAGCCCACGCAGTGACGTCCATGTTTCTTCCTCACGAGGAATCACGTGGTTACCCCATGTGCCAATCACAAAGCAGGCTTAAGTGACGTGTGCACGTGGCGTCAACGTGAGCAGTGCCTCGGTGCGTGAGTGTGTGTGCATGGGCTGTCACTTCCTTCATGTCAGGACTGGGCTTTTGTCAAGGGTGGACAGATAAAAATGAGAAGCCAACAAGTAATCGATCAGAAAAAAATATCAATAATCGAAAAATAAACAAGTACACAAGTAGATAGATCTGTTGATTAATAATACTTAGGGGGCAAAGTATGTAAGTAGATAGATAGATAGATATCAGTATCAGTATCAGTAGCTCAAGGAGGCGTCACTGCGTTCGGACAAATCCATATACGCTACACCACATCTGCCAAGCAGATGCCTGACCAGCAGCGTAACCCAACGCGCTTAGTCAGGGCCTTGAGAAAAAGAAGAAGAACAAAAAAATAAAAATAAAAAATAAAATAAAATAAAATAAAATAAAAAAAAAGAAAAAAAAAAGAATGAAATAAAAAGAAATAAGTAAATAAATAATAGATAAATACATAAAAAAGAACTACTACTAATAATGATAATATTTATAAGGCGCAAAAACTTGGTGAAGTCAACTGTAAGCGTACATAAAACCCCCACAAAAACATAAATAAAATGAAATGAAATAAAATAAATAAATAAAAAAGAAAACAATGATGATAAATAAGCAAATAAATGTAAAACATGCAGACACACATTCACACATACACATAATTATGCATAACAGATATGCAACAAACATGCAGTTTCCCAGATATGAAAGCACAATCAAATACACATAAACGTACATGAGCCCCAACACACACACACACACACACACACACACACACACACACACACATTACCCTGCACCCCCCTCCCCTCCTCCACACACTCACACATTCATTTCTAGGCTACGTATCGCAGCTTCAACGGCACACACACACACACACACACACACACACACACACACACACACACACACACACACACACACAGAGGCACACTTACTTGTAGAAGCACATACACATACGCCCATATTCCCCACTTCCAACCCCCCACACATATATACAAATATATATATACACACCCGCACGTTCCAATATTCCGTTGCTCCCACAGTGTAGGCATGTATACACACATACTTCATCCTCTACCCCCCCCCCCCCCCGCCCCCCCCCCCCCCCCCCCAGCGCTCCCCCCAGCCCCCCCCCCCCCACACACACACACACACACGCACGTGCACAGAACTCTCCTGACACTTGTGTACACTTACACCCTCGCACAAGCACACACGCACACAAACACACAGACGCACACAGACCCACACACACACACACACATACACACACGCACAGAGGCTGCCACTGATTGGCCGCAAGAGGGGTGGGAAAAGATCTCTGATGCCAAGAATTTGGCGTCTAGTGTGTTGCTCAGTCTTACTGTATTTGGAAAAGCCCACAGAGACTCTGTTCCGTTTTGAAGAAATTTGCGCAATGTTGGTTTGGAAATGATGCTGATATTTCAGTATTTGATTTGCAAAGCACCGTGCTCTACCTTTCATGTTAGACTTGCGGCCGCTCCCTCTCTCTGCTTTTATTTCTTTGAGGCGATTGATGGTGTGATGGCCTTGTACCTGTTCTTTTTGATATTCTTTGACTTTTCTGAGGATTTCCGATTTTCCTAGATATAGGTCGCTCGTTGTTGTTGCGTTACCAGCAAGTCTGTCAGCTCGTAGTAGTAGTAGTAGTAGTAGTAGTGGTGTTATTATCATTATCATTATTGTTGTTGCTGCTGCTGCTGTTGTTGATGATGCTATGGTTTCTCCACTGCAATGGGAATACATTTACAGCTTAGAGACATATGTGAACAACTATGACTCTCAAACTAGGAGGCAAGATTGCACTGGCTCTTAGTGCTACAGCCTTGGGGGTTAGTTGGCCTTTGGGGACCATCCCAACGCCGACTGTCCTAAAGCCCTCTTGGTCGAGAGAGTGTGGATGTAACTTGGGTGAGACACAATCCACGACAAACCAGTCAGGACAGCAGTTGCTTCATCTACTGTTCTGAAGGTGATAGTCGGACATGACTGATTATCATACACATTGTCATTATTATCATATTGCTATTAAGCAAGCTGTACGTCGCATTTTCTCTTTCCATTCAAATGGAATGGTGCGTTATCTTGAAATCGTTAATGTGATCATCAGTTGATCGAAATACACACACACACACACACACACACACACACACACACATATATACACTATATATATATATATATATATATATATATATACTATATATATATATATATATATATATATATATATATATATATATATATATATATATATATATGTATGTTAAGTCTGCCAATAACTAATTCACAAGCCCCAAACACACGAACGGAAATGTGGCAAACTTTCAGTCCTGGATGGTTACAGAGCGGTTCTGAGCCGATTCTTAGCACTGTTACCATGACATCCAGGTGAAACCTTCTCCCACCTGCTTCCCACTCTCACCCTGTGCTCTGCAAGCGAAAGAAGCGAGTTGGTGTCGGAGTGAGGAACATGGGGGTGAGTAATAAACTGAACAACCCCCGCCCATAATCGGCTTCCCTCGTAGATGGAACAGGCGAGAGACAGACTGAGCACGATGGTATAAAGGCCGTCAGGGTGCTGGTGGAGACATCTGACCACAGTGTTTCTGCTTGTGCTCTGAGGTCTCTCTCTCTCTCTCTCTCTCTCTCTCTCTCTCGTTGTTTTGCCAGAAAACAGTAGGTAGGAAAACAGACTTTACGTTTCCGTATCGTTGACCTGATTGATAGTTTTAGTCAACTGTTTATAAGTCTGCTTATCTTATCACGTGACTGTTGAGGCTGTGTTTTTGTCAGTGCTGGGTGAGTTTTTTGTGTTTGTACTATTTGCCTCTGTTTTAGTGTGTCTGTTTGTCTGTCTCTGTATGTCTCTCTGTGTCTGTTTGACTGTCAATCTGCCTGTCTGCCTGTCCGCCCGTCTGCCCGTCCGTCTGTCTGTCTGTATGGCTCTCTGTGAAATCATTTGCATATAAAGATGCATGTATGCATGTATGTATGTGTGCTTCTCTTTATGCATGTAAATATTATGATTTCATGTATGTGCATAGTTCTTTTCGTTTTATTTGTTATTGTGTTTGAATGTCCTGTCGAACTTCGATGGTTTCATCTAGTTTTGGCTTTTAATTATTCTGATCTAAATTTTCTAGTGTTCCTGCCTTCGACATTTCTAGTCTTTGTACTCCGCCCACCCCACCTCACCCCCCGCAGTTCCCCCACCCCCCACTCATCACAGTTGTTCAGCAGTGCCGACACGCTGCCCGGGGAGAGCAGCCTGGAGATGATGCAGACATGTGTCGTGATGATACACTGCAATACGATACCATACCATACGACATGACACAATGCTTAATTAATCACATGTCTGTATCTCAAAGCCCTGGCTGTATTATTTTCCAGGTGGTGTCTTGTGAGGAACTGTGTTACGACTGAGGTGATTTCATCTCTCACTTCAACCATGGTACGTTGGTTTGATTCATCCGTTGACTCTCTCTCTCTCCCTCCGCCCTCCCCCCCTCCCCCTGTGTGTGTGCTGTGTGTGTGTGTGTGTGTGTGTGTGTGTGTGTGTGTGTGTGTGTGTGTGTGTGTGAGAGAGAGAGAGTGTGAGTATGAGTGTTTGTGTGCATGTTTTCCGGAATGCGAATTTGTTGTTTTATAGTTTTTGGCATTCATAATTTCATTCATTCATTCTATTTGTTTGTTTGATATTTGTTTATTCATTCTTTTATATCTATATGTTCATTTATTTGTTCATTCATTTATTCATTTATCTACTTGTCTTATCTATTTACTTTTTTTCTTTCAGTTATTCATTCATTCATGTTTGTCTGTCTGATGTCTGTAGGTGGGTAGGTAGGTATTTGTATAGATGCCTATATATCTATGTTGTCCTGTTTTTGTCTGTATATTATGCATGCATGTATGCATGTTTATATGTAACAAATAATGATAATAATAATAAAATGAAGGCTTATATAGCGCAGTAGCCTCATTTCATATGGGACTCATCACGATTTACAATACAATATACAACTTTAAGAATAAGTGACATAATGATTGTACAAAAATCAACACAAGTAATACACAGTTTCACATCTCATAGGCCAAATCAATCACAGCAAAACAGATACATCACATTCATATAGTCAAAATATAAACCAAGGAACGAGGTATCAAACACACACACACACACACACAAAAATCACAAATACATACAAATCAACATAAAGAGCACATCCAGCGATCAGATCAATGCAAGTTATGTGTAGATGGAAAAGTTTTATATGCATTTACATTGTTGTTCACTTATTCATTTCTTTATCAATCCACTTATTTCTGTTCATTCAGCCGTGGACCAACAATGACTCTGATATGGCCAACTACATGTTTCTGATGCAGACCGGAAATATCACGGTATGTCACTATCTTTCTGTCTGTCTGTCTGTCTGTCTATCTGCCCGTCTCTCTGTGTCTGTATTTCTGTCTGTCTGCGTGTCTGTCTGTCTCGATTTTGCCTTTCCCTTTTTTTGACGACATGGTGTTATTGTGAAGGGCGTAGTGCTCTGCAGTGCTATAGAAATATCCATTAAAATGATATATCAAGAACGATATTCTAATGTATCGTCGTCATCATTATTATTATTATTATCATTTAAGAAAACGAAGTAATTGTTTTGCCGTCGCTGTTGTTTCTGATGCTACTCCCTTCTACAATTGTTGTTATTGTTACTGTTATGAGTCTTACCTTTGCTTCGTTTTTTCATTCCTTTTTAATCCCTCTTTCCTTCCTTCCATTAGTCCGTCCTTCATTGCTTTGTGACTTTCTTCTCTCCTTCATCCATTACTTCCTTCCTTCATTTTGATAGTTTCAGAATTTGTTGGTAGTATTTTTGATTGGGTACTATTTACGATTGTGTGCTATGACTTGTGTGTGTGCGTGCTTGTGTGCTTGTGTGTAGTGTGTGTGTGTGTGTGTGGGGGGG